>NW_022196903.1:85710727-85712364 GCF_008632895.1 Mastomys coucha | reverse complement strand
TGCTGTCAGAGACCGAGGGTCCCGGCGTCCCCACGCACACTTAAAGGGGCCGGGGCTATGATCAAGGCGACCAAAGGAGATGTACAAGGCTTAGGGACAGAGGCCATCTATCGCTTTATTTTCAGATTTGGATGTTCATTCAGTCTGGGCTAGGCGACCACGGAGCATGAGAGCCACAAGTTCTCGTCCTCCTGGAGCTCAGATGGGGGGTAGGGGGGGGGCGAGGTCGTTGGGGACAGAAGAGGAATTAAACCAACCAACACCATGGAGAAGCACCGTAGCTGTGAAGACCAGTTGGGGCTCTCCACCGCCAGAACCCATGGGGAGTGTGTGAAATGCGCATTTCCGGGCCCCCACCAGACTCAGAATCAGAGCAACTGCTAGGACTTTCTGAGGAAGCCGAAGTCAGAACCCAGAGTAGGGCTGTCTAGTCGTCCATCATCACTTCTTGGAGACGGCTGGAAAGGGATAGCTGGTTGCTGAGGGGGCTTGATTCACACTGTATAGGGGGGCCCAGTATCCCCTCGCTACTGCCTGTTAATGGCCACATAGATGCCTTTGCCCCCAGGGAGCCCTGTCTGCCATACACAGTCCTGCTACTTGGGACTGGAGCTCAATGGAGGCCCCCATTGAGAGGGGTCAACCAAACAAGAGGCAAAAGAGATAACTTGGGGGGGGGGGCTTGAGGCATGAAAAGGCATGGCATGTCCTAGAGTGGCCTCCGTTTCCCCAACTGTACAATTAAGAACAGGATTTGGATCTTTCAGATGACCTTTTTTTTTCATGCCAGAGACACCACCCAAGACAAGGAAGCCTCCAGCCTTTTGTGGAGAAAGACTTTCGACTCTGGAATAGAGAATGTATCGCCTGGGTCAGCGAGATGGCTCAGCGGGTAAAGAGCTTGCTGCATACGCCTGGAAATCCTGGACTCCACATAGGTGGAAGGAGAGAGCAAATTCCAAAGGTTGTCTCTGGCCTCCCTCCACAAGTGCTCCATGGCTTTGGATGCTTTCCCCCACACACGTGCTAACATCAAATAGATGATTAGTTAAAAAAGAAAAGAAAAAAGAAAATGTCTGACTGGACTTCGTGACTAGTTCTTGGTAGATTTGCTGGATCTCTGCATGGTGGTTAGCTGGGGATGGAAGTGATGATGATGGAAATGGAGGTGACAGAGATGACATTAGAAGTGAATGAGGAAGTTGCGGTGAAACAGAAGGGGAAGAGTGGTAGTGTCCCAGGTAGAGAGGTTGGTAGGAGCGGTCATGCAAATCAGGGTGAAGATGGATGAGTTGTCCTCAGTGTGGGTGGCAGAACAGGCGAGGCAGAGGTGGTGAGCCCGTAAGAGGGGAGGGAGTCGGTGGTGATAGAGGTGGAGATGGAGCAGGTGATAATGGAGGTGGAAGTGGCAGAATTGAGGCAGGAAGATGGTCAAAGTGATGGAAAGGGTGGTGATGATGGTAATGATGGTACATGGGATAGAGATGACTGCGTTTTTCCAGGTGGTGATGATGGAGATGGTATATGGGATAGAGATGACTGTGTTTTCCAGGTAGTGATGATGGAGATGGTATATGGGATAGAGATGACTGTGTTTTCCAGGTGGTGATGATGGAGATGGTACATGGGATAGAGAT
>NW_022196903.1:85708822-85709835 GCF_008632895.1 Mastomys coucha | reverse complement strand
TGATGATGGAGATGGTATATGGGATGGAGATGACTGCGTTTTTCCAGGTGGTGATGATGGAGATGGTACATGGGATAGAGATGACTGCGTTTTCCAGGTGGTGATAGAGATATTTGGCAGTGACACAATACTAGGGAATGACCATGTGGTGGGCAAGGGCAGAAGATGTAGATGTGGTTAAAGTGATAGAGATGGTGGAGGTGACAGAAAAGGTGGATGGTAGAGTTAGTCAGGATGATGGGGAGGGTATATGGGATAGAACTGGTAGATTTGCTCAGGTTGACGGAGACAGTATGGATGACTGGGCTGATGGAGATGGTGTAGGGATGGGGGTGTGAAGGTGCTGTGCATGGTGGAATGGGAGTTGATGGCTGTGATGGGGATGGCGGAATCAGCTGAGTGGTGGGTGGGGATCCTGTAGGGATGGAACTGAGGGAGTCAGTAGAGACAGTGGCAAGGGTGAGGAGATCTATGTTTGAGGGTGTGTGGAACGGAGTGGGTGGGTAAATCCTTCGATGCTAAAAGAAAAAAAGTAGCTTGTGTTTTAGAATAAGCAATAAAATCCTAAGAACATGGCCTCGGCAGGATCAGGAGGGGGGCTTGAGCTCAGCTACCTCTACTGTTAGTTTCCTCAGGGGGTTTATGGGGAGGGGCTCAGGGTGGGGACAGGAAAATTCCCGGATGCTTTGCTAAGCTTTGCTAAGCTAAGTCCGACCCAACACTGTTGCATGTGGGATTTGTGAGCCCAGCCCCAAGGCTGGTTGAGAAAACCTCACAGGATTCAACTAGTTCACCTGTAGGCAGAGGGGGGTGGGTGCGGAGTGACAGGCTGTGAGGGAAGGACTTGATCCCAAAACCATCCCACCCAGGGCGATGGTCGTGCGGTTACCATTCAAGCCTTGAGCAATGCGATCTTCCCAAGAATCCTACAGTGACTGAATCCCCATTTCACAGATGGAAAACTGCGGCCCTTAAAGTCTGGTCCATTTCTTTTTTTTTTTTTTTTTTTTTTT
>NW_022196903.1:85702859-85708667 GCF_008632895.1 Mastomys coucha | reverse complement strand
TTTTTGAGACAGGCTTTCTCCACGTATCCCTGACTGTCCTACTGTGAGGGATGGGGCTCTGTATTCTTATTATGTGCTGTGTCAGAGAGTGTCTGCTTCCTCAGTTACCCTGGAGCTCTGGTGGACATGGAATGCCTGTGGCCTGCCTTAAGGCATGGCTGGGAAGCCAATCAGTTCAGCTAGTGCTTATAGAAGGCCTGCCTCTATACAACTCTGTCTCCCAAGTCCTGGGATTAAAGATATGGGCCAATACACCCGGCTTCCAGTCAGTTCTTTTTTTTTTTTTTTTTTTTTTTTTTTTTTTTTTTTGGTTTTTCGAGACAGGGTTTCTCTGTGTAGCCCTGGCTGTCCTGGAACTCACTCTGTAGACCAGGCTGGCCTCGAACTCAGAAATCCGCCTGCCTCTGCCTCCCAAGTGCTGGGATTAAAGGCGTGCGCCACCACCGTCCGGCTTCCAGTCAGTTCTTAAATACTATCCATCCATTTGGCTCTCTAGTTGCCTTGTGAGGGCAAGAGTCAGTCTCCACTTCTCTAGAGGAGCTTGGCAGGGCACCAGTGATACCTTGAAGGCAGCAGGCAGCTGCCCACAGAGGCAGGATGCTCTGTCTCCATTAGATCTCTTCCTGCACCCTCTTTCTGTCCCTCTTTCCTCCTCTCTCACTCTTCCTTTCTGAACCTTCTAGTGACAAAGCATCCCAACTGTGCAGGAGTGTCATATATGAGGGGTCCCAAAGGAGCCATCTCTACGGCTCTGAAACATCTGAGTAACAGTCAGGTATAAGGTCTGAGCTGAGAGAACTGGGTGCAGAAGTAACTGGGGTGGAGGCTCAGGGTGTTCACAGCAGTGGTAACTAGTTCTGTGGCTCTATGCTCAACCCTCCACATCCCGCGTCCTTCTCATGGCTCTCCCCACTGTGCATGTGAGGAAACTGGACCCAGAGAGGCCAGGCTGCACCCAGGATGCACAGCAGGGATGGAGCTGGATCTAAGTCAGTGTAGTTCCCAGGCTTGCGCCTACCACTTGCCTTCTGCTCCTCCCATCAAGTCGCCTCAGCAGATCAGAGCCAGAGTCTTAAGCCCATCCTCCTTCTTACCTTTCTGGCCTTCTATAGGCTTACCTGATTGGCTACCCAGCCAGGCACTGGGCAGGCCACAGGCATTCCATGTCCATCAGAGCTCTATACCCCACAGTAGGTAAGGTTCAGACTCCACCGTGACATAATGGCTCCCGGAGCATCTGAGTCCACTCTTCCTACAGAACCTTTCAAGGTCCCAGGAGCCTCTTCTTCCCATCAGTGCCTCCCTCCTTTATCCCTGTCCCACACACTCTCCTTCTCTTCCTCCTCCTCTTCTTCCTCCTCCTCCTCCTCTTCCTCTCTCCCCTCTTCCTCTTCTCCTCCTTCTTTTATATCTTTGGACAAGTTAAGACTCATAACATATTAATGGCAGCCTAGATCCTAAGCTCTGAAATCCAGTTGCCTAAGCCACCACCTGCAGCCCCCACAGCGGCAAGTAGGCCCTGAGGCAGCTTGGGCCATTTTCTGTAGATAAGCAAGCACCCAGGCTTTCCATACACAGGAGAGTACCTGTCACCAAGCCTTCCAGATAGGCAATGGAACCCTTTGGGTGAACTCGGGCCACTCACTGAGCCTCAGTTTCCCCACATGAAAATATTGCTGAAGACTTGCTTCGTGTATTCAGTAAATACTTGGCATATACTCACTTACGCAGGCCTTTTAATGACCCCCAAAGAATGGAACTGTCAGTACTTTCTGTTGCACAGGAGGCTATCGCAGCAGAGAGGGCAAGGCACACAGCTGCTCAGTGGGAAAGCTTTGACCCACATTCTGAGGATTGCTTGCAAACCCCTGATTCTGACATTGAACCATCCCCATCCAGTGCCCAATATATGACTATGGTCATGTAAATGTCTAGTACATCACTGATGTTTAATGCTTACAGATAAGACAGAAACAAAGGACAATCACAACATGCAGGGAACAGAAAACAGCATTTATTGAGCACCTTCTGTATACTAAAATTGGTTCAGCTGGGGTGGAGATAGAGAGGGCACTATGGGAGCCCAGCAGGAGACAAAGGGCCTAGCCTGGGCTCTGCTTCCTGTCCTCATTGAGAGGAGGTGACAGTCAACGTCATTTCCTGCCAAGACAGAGGCCCTTCCCTGAGAGCCTCCACCATCAGCCTCCTCTGCCTCCTAGTCTTATGGTAGAGTCCCCCATGCTTCTGTTTTTTTCTGAGGTATGCCTTTTATCACCACAGATAAAGGTGATCGGTGAAATAGGCACTCCTCCAGCCTTATAGCCTCTAATTCAGTGGTTCTCAACATGTGGGTCATGACACCTTTGGATGGATTCAATGACCCTTTCACTGGGGTCACATATCAGATACTCTGCCTATCAGATATTTACAGTATGATCCATAAGAGTAGCAAAAATATAGCTATGAAGTAGCAATGAAATAATTTTATGGTTGGGGTCACCACAACATGAGGAACTGTATTAAAGGGTCACCACATTAGGAAGGTTGAGAGCCACTGCTATAGCTGCTGTCCTCAGGCCTGACTGCAGGCTGGGGCATCATCAGTCTTCCTGACTCCAGAGTGACAAAAGGAAGTCAGATACCTACCAGCAGGGACAGAGCTTTAGCAAGGCCACCCCTTCCCTCTGCTGCTGCAGCTATTGGAGGGTACCCCAGAAGTTTCAGCAGGGGTATCTCCTCACCCTTTTGCTGACCTGGACCCAGAGAGGAACAGGAGACTTGGAGTCCCCAGCCCCCACAGCCACAGGTTCTGTGGTCCTGAGACAATTCACTTTCCCTCTCTGCCCTCAGTTTTTTTCTCTGTGCAAGGGGCCAATGAGGCTGTCTCGGGGAAACAGCAGGTGAGTGTAGCACCTTGTCCCTTCTCTGCCAGGCTCTGGATTGCTCAAGGTGTGCTCAGCTTGGGTTGGGGTGAGCTACTGGGGACTCAGTGGATTGGGCTGAAAGCTGGGACTGGATAGAACTTAAGGGGCTGGAGAGGAAGAAACACTAGGCTGGCCTTCAACACCACTTGGCATTTCCTTGGAGGCAGAGTGGGGTGGTCATTCCAGGTGAGGGCCCCAGCAGTTAGGAGATGAAAGTGGAAAGCAGAAAGGCCTAGCAGTTATAGCCACAGCAGGAGATGTACGCCATGAAAGCTGTCCTTCCCCTCCCCCCTGTGACGGACAGTTGGGATTTTACCCTACAAGTGATGGAGAGCCCTAGAGTGTTTAGAGAAGAACTGGCATGGCTAGACTAAAGTAGTAAAAAGCTGTGAGGTGCTAGCATGACCAGAAAGGCATGTGTCTGTAGGGGGAGCGACCCCATGAGGTGGGGGCAGGGATGCCATGGAACTGTTTTTGTTGTTATTGTTTTAAGATTTATTTATTTATTTTATGTGTATGAATACACTGTAGCTGTACAGATGGCCGTGAGCCATCATGTGGCTGCTGGGAATTGAACTCAGGACCTCTGCTTGCTCCGACCCCGCTCACTCTGACCCGTCATGGAACTGTTAAACCTCAACTCCAGAAGCCTTGCTTTCTAGTATAGGGGCTCAAATGCATTCTGGGAAGGCTTGGGGTGTATATGTATGAGGCAGGGCTTTGATCTCTTACAAGGCAAGGAAAGGTGGCCAAACAGGGTAGGGATGGGAAGTGGGGTCCCTCAGCTGGAATATTCAGTGTATAGATGAGGTGCATTTGGGCTCAAAGGGCAGGCAGGGGACTCGGTATTTGTCCAGAGGCCCTCTGCTTGATCTCCAGGGCAAGGCAGAGCGCTGAGCAGGAGGGAGTTGGGGGCTGGGCAGGTCCAGATTGGAGTTTTTATCACTGGGTGGGATTCAAGGTCTGTGGAGGAAGTGGCCACCCCCTTCCGGCCAGGCATTTTTTTTTCTTGCACTGGTGTTGGCCACGTTGGCTTTTTCCCTGAGGCTCCGTTTCCACACACCGCCCCTCCTGGCTGGCCAGGCGTGGGCATGACTCCACCACACACCCACAGCAGGGGCAGCCAGGCCCTAGGCTTCCTGTCCTTCTCTGGTCAGGCCTATTGGAGGAAAACAGTACTCAAGCCTTCTTCAAAACAGGAAACTGCTCTCCCTGCTTCCTGGAGGACAGGAACTGTCCCCATGGTAACTGTGGGACAAAGAGGCCACATTAACCCTTCCCAGGGCAGGCCTGGCTTGGAGCTACTTCTTACTAATGTCACTGGCTATAGCACAAACAGGTGCCTGGGAGTCAGCCACAGTCTCACGGCCATTCTGAGGGCAAGACAGAACTGGGAGTTTAGACCCATTGGACAACACTAAGACAAGCTAAGGCCAGGGAACGCAATAACCGCGGGCCACAGGAGACAGTTGTGAGGCCTGACATGGCATATGAGGCTAACTCATTTTGAGTGTTGACCCGTTGCTTGCTGTGTACCTGGAACAAGTGGCCTAGGCTTCTCAGAATTCAGTTTCTCTTCCTATGAAAGAGTGGCCACCTTAAGGGGCTGCTGGGAGCATGAACAGAGGCCATACATGCGGGTATCATTCCTAAATGTCGATCCTAACTGCCTCTGCTCCTTCTTCCTCCCACTGTGGTGAGCACTGTGCTGGGGCGGGGGAGGCCCAGGGAAGAAGTCTGCACCCAGAACAGCTAAGAGATGTCTGAAGATCTGACATCCAAGTCTCAGTGATGGGGGCTGGGGTACGACAAGGCCTTATCAACTGCTGCTGAAGGAAACCCACAGAGAGCATATAGGAGAGGGGACAGTGAGGATATGGGACCACCATGCAGGGAAGGGCCTGCATTCTCTAAGGGACAACAAGGTACAGGGAGGGGAGGAAAGGGAAAGAGGTGAGCAAGGGCTTTGGCTTTTCCTCTGGGAGCTATGGAAAGATCCAGGGCTAAAGCTGAAAAATATGAATTCTAACTTGCATTAGGGCTTGGGGGTGTGGCTAAGGAGCAGAGAGCACTTGACACACTTAGCCTGTGCAAGTGAGTGGGGTTCAATACCCAACAAGTGGGAAGAAGGGGGAGAAGGGATGTAGGAAGAGGGAGGAAATAACAGAGATGGGGCAGCTGGAAGCAGAGGAGAGGGAAGGAGGAAGGAAGGAAGGAGGGAGGAAGAGAGGGAAGGAAGGAGGGAAGGAAGAAAGGAAGGGGGGAGGAAGGAAGGAGGGAAGAGAACGAGGGAGGGAGAGAAGGAAGGAAGGAAGGAAGGAAAGTTAGCTAGGGACCTTGAAAGTGATTTTTTTCTGGAACTTTGCCCAGAATTTGAACCCTGCAGAAATTTAAGACAAACCACTTGTGGGAGTCAGTGGAGACCATGACCCTAAAATGCCACTACTCAGGAGCCCAGGCTTTCCCCTGCCTTGTCCGGCCTGCCAACACCCACTGTTTTTAAAAGGCTAGGCACAACAGGAACGACTTCATGAAGATGGCTCCAGGCACTGAAGCCTCCTCACAAAGCAGCAGCTCAGTGGTTGCTTTAGGATGAACGCTGCTGACCACCAGATCCTAAGGCTCCACCCCCTACCTAGCGTCTTCCCAGGAATTTCCAGAGTGGTGAGAAGTTGACTCACACAGAGATGGATTGCTCTGCCTTCCAGAGCACGTTCCCACTATCTCCTCCAGGGAGCATGGCTTCCAGACTAAAGTCCTTTCAGGGGTAGAAGCCTGAGGTCAGATGTGTGGCTTTTGTTTTTCCAGCTTTACCAGATGCCACATGGACACTTTTTGCATGCTAAGTGCTCCTGTGAACTGTAGAGACAGCAGCTAGGAGCCC
>NW_022196903.1:85646050-85702849 GCF_008632895.1 Mastomys coucha | reverse complement strand
CTCTCCTAGGGCAGGCATTGTGCTGAGGAGACAGGCCACAGCCTGGTCTTGATCTCTGCCTATCTAGAGCCTCATTCTCATAGCTTTAGTTGCTCTGAGTCAACCACAGTCCGAAACTGTAAAGTGGAAAATTCCAGACATGAATAGTTATGCGTAAAATAAATAGGTAAAAAATAAATAAATGAAGCTGTTGTGATGCTATATAGATAAATAGATGACTAAAGTCTTTATGATGATCCTATAAGAATTCCTAAAATTATGTCAGTGATTATTAGGCTCATTTACAGTGGGACTGCTACTAGGTCCTTTTCTGATAGTCAAAACTGCAATGAGAACTCTGCCATTCTCCCAAGTGTCAGCAGTTAATTACCCTTAGATAGTAATCAGACTTTCTCCTACTCAGAGAACATTACAAGAGATTATAAAACAATTAACCAAAGGTCATAAAAAGGGAACTAACAATTTATTATAGGTGCTAGGACAGAAGATAAAATATTGACTGGGTTTATCTATGCAAAACTTTACTAATAACTTAGTCATGGTTTTAAACCTTCAGTGGCCCTGTGGAGCTGAGACAGGTGATGGATGTTTAGCCAGATAATTACTCCTAATAGATATGCATGTAAACATTCTCTGTTGTAAACGACTATTTCAATTTATGACTTGATTTCCTGTGTGAACTTTTGATGAACTTTTTAACATGTGATCATGTCTTCCGAAAGATGTTTAAGGGCTGAAGATAAAGAGAAGAGTCAGAACTGAGGACTGAGGTGAGAGGAACAGAGGTGAGAAGAACTGAGCTGAGCGAGGAACTGAGCTGAGGAGAAGTTTTTAGACAGAACACCTTTTAGATTAGAAGGAGAATGCAGAGTGGAATAACTTAGAAACTATAGGTAACATAAAATACTAAGAGAGCAATGCACAGAATGCAGAGGGAAAGAGGAAAAAAGAAGATGTTGCAGAGAGAGGGAGCAGGCAGGCTTCTCCTTACCATGGGACAGAACATTTAGCATTAAAAGAGTAGAAGCCTTTTCTTTCTCTATAATAAAGATTGGAGCTCCATCTTTCATCCAGAATGAGTGAGTTCTTCCTGCACCGGTGCTTGGTCTTTTGTTACATATGCATATGTAACTATGGATGTGTATGTAAGTATGTAATTGTGAGAATGCATTAAAGCTGGTCCCAACTGGGTTTGAATGAAAATGTATAAATGAGCATGAATCAATCTGTATATGAGTTTATGTGAGATTATGCATATTCGCTTATGTAAAAGTTTTTCCTTCTGCGAGTGTTATTCTCTTCTCCTGGTTCAATAGAAGTTTATTGCTCCAAACTGCCCCCCAACCCAACAAGCAAGAGGCATCTGGACAATAGGGAAAAGGTTCTAGCAATTGATCCTTTACTTTTATCTCCTGCTGTTTTAGGATAAGGTGCTAAATGCCAGAAACTGCAGTTTCTGGCCTCAGAAGATCACATAAGGCAGGTTAGCTACCATAGCATAGTAACTTAGACTTAGATAAGCAAACTTTTTTTTTAAAGATGTATTTATTTTCTGTATATATGAGTACACTGTAGCTGTCTTCAGACACACCAGAAGAAGACATTGGATTCCATTTCAGATAGTTGTGAGCCACCATGTGGTTGCTGGGAATTGAACTCAGGACCTCTGGAAGAGCATCTTAACCGCTGAGCCATCACTCCAGCCTGCAAACTTTTTATTATTCAGCAACTCTATAAATTTCTCCCAAGACAAAGTCTTACCCTCCGTCTACCCTCTTCCCCCTCCTCATGAAGAACCGACAAGAAAGAAAAAACACCCTGTGGGACCTGGCCACTCCCCCACCCCATCCTCACCCCCACCCTCACTATCTTTCTGGAAAGCTCTTTAAGTAGGAAGGTAAATAACTCAAAATAGTTTCAGGAAGTCCCTGAAACTGACCAGATCCTCTAGGCCCCACCCTACCAGAGTAAACAACAAAAGCTGAGGTCTTCTCAGACTAACTAGCTGGGGAAGTAGAGGCTCTGACAGGTGGTGGTCACCTGTGCTGGGGTGAGCCTTGACGATACAGCTTGAGTAACTTCTGCTCCTGTAAGTAATCCCTCACCCTTACTCCTGTAAGAAAAGTGCACTGGTTCACCAGATTGGACTTTTGTGGTATCCATGTTCAGTCTGTTGTGGGTTCCCTATCTGGTGAGTAGAAAGATGTATGCTGTATCTCCCCAGGAAAATTTTTGTCACACAGTACTGGGCAGGTTAAACTTAAAACTCCAAGGCAGGAGTCCCTGGGCCAGGATGAGAGTCTTTACTCTGGGAAGCAATGGGATTCACTAAAGTTAGGGGTCTAAGGGGTACCCCTAAAATTTCAGCTGGCCACCAAATGAAACCCCAATGGCCAATAACTGGTGTAGTTGTATCTAAAGGTAGGGTTCTGGCACACTCTGTGTGTGCAGCAGAGAGCTAGGGTTTGGGGGGTTGGGAGCTGATGTCTATGCCTAACAACTTTTTATGGCCACCAATGCTGAATCTTCCCCAGGGATAGGGAACTCACATCCTCACAGAGCCAACTGTTCCCTCAAAGGCTGGGTTTGCAAGAGAGAAGTGGCAATGTGACCTTCCCCAATGCACCAGGAAGGTGGTGGCCCAAAAGGGAGCACTTTGATGTGCCAGCGGACAGCTCAGATTTATGGACACATTTGGAGCAGAGACTGTGAACTTTCTCTTCTGGCCAGAGCCAGTGGTGAGAGAAACTGCTCTAGACAAACCTCCTTCATTAGCTTAATAACTGTGAGTGAGTGTGTGTGTGTGTGTGTGTGTGTGTGTGATGGGTGTCATTAATTGCTGTGTTTCCCTCCCACAAAACGAACACTTAGAGAAATGAACTGGGCCCCATCTGGAGACGTCTTTAAAGGTCCAGGCACTGGTTGGGTTGTCACCCTGTGTCTGAAGACACTTTGCCTGAAGGAGTGTGGGAAGGGCACGTTCCTCGTGGACTCTACCAGGAGCTGTGCTCAGAAACCCACTGGAAATCCACACAGTGCAAGCTTCAAACAATCCTGGAATAGCTTGGGGTACTGGGGGTCTGAGCCACAATCCTACCACCCACCAGCCAGGACTTCCAGGTCAGTCTTTTTCTTTTGGGGAGCCTCTCATCTGTAGAAGCATTTTACCACCCACTGCACATACGCTAAGAAGGAAAGCTGGTGACTCCACAACCACAACCTAGTTCCTGGCACTTAGTGACTTCAGTAAGCACCAGATACTGTCCTTAGGAACAGAGCTCAGCAGGTGAAAGAGTCTTAGTCACATGCTGCTCTAACTTGCTGGCTAGTGTCTGTGTGTGTGTTTGTGTGTGTGTTCAGGCACATACAAATGAACATTTGTGTGGGCATGTGTGCAGTGTGGGTGGACAGACACAGTGAATGGCATGGCATGTTTGTTTCTAACTCTATGAGGTAGACTGAAGAATTCACAATTAGGTAAAGGCAGGCTCTAGACCAATGGTTCTCAACCTGTGGGCTGCGACCCCATTGGGGGTTGCATGTCAGTGATTTATACTATGATTTATAACCATTGCAAAATGATGAGGTAAAGTTATGAGACAGCAACAAAAATAATTTTATGGCTGGGAGTCACCACAACATAAGGAACCATATTAAAAGGCTTGCAGCATTTAGGAAGGTTGAGAACCACTGCTCTACAAGGTTAGATGCCCCCCTCCGCATCTCCCCAAACCCAGTGTCCCACCTCCTTCAGATGCACAGATGTATATATAGTGGCCCCCTCAGCCACACCGACCCCAGTTCTAGCCTTTGTTTTCCTGCTCCCAGCGAAAAGGTTGTGTTTACTACGACTGAGGTTTTATTTTTGTTTTCCAATAATTGACTCCCACAGTTCCGACAGATGCCCTGCTGAAGGAAAACATGTTTTGCTCACTCAGCCTTCAGCTTCCTTATGGCGCCACAGAGGTGGGAGCCCCCTGCTCTGAGGAAAGCGTGGGGTGACTTTTCCCTTGGTTATTTTGTTTTTTCCATTGCCCTGTGTGCGCTGTGGGAGGAGGGGTGTAGAGGGGGGACAAGAAAACATGTTTTCCTTTTTCCAAAGGAAATTGGGGCTTCGTGTTGATGATTTGTCTCAATGTCATTTGCCTTCTGCAATGGTCTCACATGGAGGAGAGCTGACTGTCAGGGTTAATCCTAATGATCAATGTGATAGGACTTAGAATCACTATGGAAATACACCTCTGAGTGTATCTATGAAAATGTTTGCAGAAAGAATTAACTAGGAAGGAAGGGCCATCCTGTATGTGGAGGGCACTATAAAAAAAAAGACCTTTTTATTGTGGAGTGAATAAAAAGAAGAAAGTGAGCCGAGCACAGCATTCATCTCTCTCTGCTTCCTGACTGTAGATACCCTGGGACCAGCCGCTTCACACTCTTAGAGCTCTGACAGGCTGTATCCCTTTAAATCCTGATCGCAAACAAACACGCTCTTCCTTAACTCATCTTTGTTTTGTCTTGTTTTAGTGGTTATTTTGTTGCAGCAACAAGAAAAAGTAACCATCACAGTGAGTTAACATCAAAGTAAAGGGATAGCTGTCTTTTCAGTAAGAGGACAACTGTAAGGCTGGTGAGATGGCTCAGCGGGTAAGAACACCAACTGTTCTTCCAAAGGTCCTGAGTTCAAATCCCAGTACAACCACCCGTAATGAGATTTGACATCCTCTTCTGGAGATTTGACTTATTATAACCTTATTATAACCAACAACCAGATGAAGGCTCACAACTATCTATGCAGTTACAATATATACTCATATACATAAAATAAATAAATCTTAAAAAAAAAAAAAGAGGACAACTGTCCTGACTCTAGTTGTGATCATCTGGAGCCACTGACCCCACAGAACCCATGTAGCTTTGTTGTCAGTCTGTGCATACCACAAACAGCTTCACTGTCTGCGTTCCTCATGTGTGTTGGAAACTGGTGGTCCATGTGCACAGCTAATGTTCTGGGTGTGGGGAACGGCCACTGAGAAGTCACCAAAACAGAAAGAGGCATAGGGTGTGCAGCTGCCCTGCAGAATCATTCCTCCCTGTGACGATCCTGCTTCCTGGCATCAAACACCCTTTCCTGCTGCACTGCAGAGCCTGTTGCCATCCATCTGCTGTCGGCCTTGTTCTGGACTTTGCACTCTTTTTTCTAAGTCCGTTTGTGTCCCTTTGCTCCTAATTACTAAGATAGCTCCTAAAGTGGGCAAGCCTTACTTGACTTAGTGACTCCTGTTACTGACTACTTACATTGTTTCCAGTGTTTTGCTGCTAAAAGTCTCATCTTCTAAGTCATACTAACTTTAAAAAAAGCAATTCTGCTTGAGGCTTAGACTATCCCAATCTCTAAGTGCTCTGACCAGGTCAGCTCATTTCGCTTTCCCACCAACCCTTTGAGGGACCCAGCTGCTCAAAGCTCTGACACATGGGAAACTCAAGGCACAGAAAGGCTGAGTTACTTGTGCAGGGTCACACAATTCTACATGGTGATGATAGGTTGTGAGGCCCAGCAACCTGACAGTGGTCCACCCACCTCACAGCGGGTACGGGGCCAAGAGGAGACTGCATCGAGGAAAGGGCAGAACAGAGGCGATGGTGCCTTCCTATCTCTTAGATTTAAACAGTTCTGTTGTTGTGGAATCTGAGGAACCTGGGATCCTCCCCCTGCTCCACTCTGTGTGATGTTAGACAGCTCCTAATTCATCTTCATGCCCAAGCATCCTCATCTATAAAATGGGAAAGACAGATACTCCAGACTGTCTCATCAGACTGGGGCTACTGGACCAAGGACAGAGCTTGTTGGCTCAGATCCATGCAACCTTAGAGGGTTCCTCCTCAAGAGCTCTGTAGCACTGTGAGCCTCTTTCTTCTGATGGAGGGAGCTTGTCAAACGAGAAAGCTGAGGACTGAAGAAGCCGTGGCTATCTAGTAGGACAGTCCATTTTTCTACCTCAGGAGGCTCTCCTGAGACATAGGTCTGAGTCACCATCTACAGCATGACCACAGGAGGGCAAGGATGATGCCAGCTAGTCTTGCTGTACTACAGAAAGGCAGGCCAAGGAGTACTTGCTGGTTAGATGCAAGGGTGGCTGTTTCCTAGGGTGCCCAAGAGTCATGATTGCCAAGACCAGAGGTTTCCTGGGATGTATGCCTTCTGATGTAAAGTCAGGAATGTTCCAGGTAAAGGAATGGAGTGGAGGGGCTCAGTGTTGATGTTCATCAGTTGGCCAAACCCCTATGGATCGGTCCTGGTCTCTTGGAACAGAACTGGAGCCAGGAATCCAGATTCCCATGAATGATTGAAAACCTGCCCTCACTGGAAAGATGGGAAACAGGAGAGCAGGAGAAAGCTGTGGCCTAATAGGAACCTGCTTCCTCCCTAGAAACTCTGAGACATATGGGTTCACTAAGTGCACCTCCTAGAGAAGGGGACATAACTCCAGCAAGGTACCTGCTGACCACCCAGGAAATGCTCATAGCCATTAGTGGGTACCACTGCATCAGGGAATGACGTAGATGTACCCAGTGTCCATTACACGTCACCAGCCTGGCACAAGCTGTCAAGGGGAGGGTTGCGATAATTGCATCCCATCCAGCAGCTCCTCACTACACTGAGAATAAAGCTCCAAGTCCCACCAGGATCAACCAAGTCCTAGACTGTCTTGTCCCTCATCCCTATCCCATCCAGCTCCCCTCACTCATGCCTCTGGACCACTCTGGGCTCTTTCCTATTATCACACTGCACATGCTACCTCTACCCGACCTGTGGTCTTCATCCTTGATGCTTGTTCTTCCCACCTGGGCTCCTGTGTGCCTGGATCTTTCCATGGCTGTCTCCCTCCTTCCTGTCACTCACTCAGCTCAAGTGCCATCTCCTTGGAATGGACACCTTGGCAATACTGTCCTAACACCCTTAGTAGCCCTGGATCACAGTGTGGACGGAATGTTCCACCCTGCCTGAAATGGCTCTGCTTGCTGCTGATTTTCACCAGTTGCCTCCCTCTTTACTGGCTTCTCCTAGGGACTAAAAGTGCCTGGCACACAGTAGGCACCACATACATATTTGTTGACTGATAGAATGCATCCTCATATCTCAGAGAAGTCACATCACACACACACACACACACACACACACACACACACACACACACACACACGGTCATCAGCTGCTGAGTGATAGAGTCAGACTGTTTATTCCTTGCCCTCATAAGCATCCCTGGCTGATGAAGTGGGTGCCTGATGATGGCAACTAAAGGCTCCCCAGATCCTGGTCTAGTGGGAGGGGGAGGGGCAAGTATCAGGGTCACAGATTAGAAACACTTTCTGGCCCCTTAGAGGTTGTCTGAATCATTTGTATTTCCTGGAGAATATGGGGGACGGCGAGCCCCTTCGTCTGTATCCTTGTCCTTCATCACAATGAATTGGCCAGCTATGGGGTGGGAGGGAGGGTGCTGTCTGCTGGGTGATCAATGTTAATAATAAACGTTTAGAGTTAATAAGCTTGGGTTAACTTCCCTCGCTTGGGTGACTAATGGGCTTCCAGGAGCCCATAACTCACGCTGTCTGGCCACATCTCCTTTCCTTCCCCGGCTTTGGGAGCCCCAGCCTGCTGTGAGATGTCACAGGAACAGCAGGGAGCCTGCTCGACTGAGGCCTTATTTATGGCAGTGAGCCAGGCACTTTGAGGCAGTAACAGGAGCTTTTCTGGCTGCCTTTGGTTCCAGGAAAAGGAGATGATGCAGTGGGGGAAGAGTAGCAGGAGGAACTGGTGTGAATTCTTCTCTTCCTCCCGCAGTCTCACTTGTCAACTAGGTCCACCTGAGCTATTCCAAGAATCAGAGCTTGTGATGGATTTAAGAGTTAAAAAAAAAAAAAAAAGCAGTGGACATGTGCCAGGGTCGG
This sequence comes from Mastomys coucha, assembly GCF_008632895.1. NCBI lineage: Eukaryota > Metazoa > Chordata > Mammalia > Rodentia > Muridae > Mastomys > Mastomys coucha. Next base: position 85,694,902 of record NW_022196903.1, on the reverse strand, counting down.
TCCCTCTATTTGCAAATGTGTGAGATGGTGAAGGAGCCAAGAAAGTCCTTATAAAAGACAGCTCCAAGATCCTGTTCCTTGTCCTCAAAGGGTTGTCCCAGGATCAGCAACATGGCATGATCCTGCAACTTGTCAGTACAACAGACACTCAGACTGCCCACACTTGCTAGACCAGAGTCTGCATGTTACTAAACTCTAAGTGATTCTGTGTACATTTTGGCATGCACATACGTACCTAGGATGTCCACAGCCAGGCAGGAACTTGAGCACTCCTCTCCTCCTTGCTTGCCCAGAGCAGACATCACTAATCAAATTCTAGTTCTCCTAATAGTAGACCCTAGACGTAGCTTTAGAAGTCAGTTCTGCATAGCCCTGCCAGCCACTCCTTCCTTATTCAGAGTTGGAATGCAAAGCAATACCTAACTGCTGCCCTGGATTAGAAAATCCAGTCCAGCCTCTCTGCAGAGTTTCTGGAACTGGTTTCATTCACAGAACAGGTAGGATGAGACATAGAAAATGAAGCTATGGAAACTGTGGCAGGGAGAACTTACAAGGTCTAGTGAATTGTGGGATTCTTGTTAGTTCAAGTGAGAGGGCCACTGAGCACTGGAGCATCTGTTGGAAGAGCAGGGTAAAGCTCCCACTAGACAGGGAGGGGATGACCTTCCACCTGGTCTTTGAATTGATTCCTGCCTTGGTGTCTTAAAATGTCATGACAAGATAGCATTACAGGCAAATCACCACCCGAACTGCTCAAAATGACTTTTAGTGCTAGGGAGATGGCTCCGTGCATAAGGTGCTTGCTGCCCAGGCATGAGGACCAGAGTTCAGATTCCCTGGAACTCACATAAATGACAGGTGGGAATGGCAGCCACCCTGCAATCCTAGCTCAGGGGAGGCAGAGCCAAGGTTAAGCTCCAGGGTAAGCTGGCTAGCTAGACCAGCCGAATTCAGCAAGCTTTGGGTTTGCCAAAAGACTGTCTCAGTAAATGTAAGGAGAGGAGTGATTGAGGAAGACACCTGATATCAATCCTTGGCTTCCACACACACACACACACTCAAGCACATGTACATGTACAACTGCACACATGCATGCAAACCACATACACATGACAAAGACAAAGAGACTTTGAAGAGGCAGATGCTCAGCAGACACTGTTGGAGCTCTATGGCAGGTCCATCGGAGCCGATGCGACAGTGGCTGCCCTATACCGGGCATCCACCATCGCCCTGTCCACCCACATTCACACTCCCTTCTGTTTCACCCGCGAAGCTTCCTGCACACGGCATCTTCCGTGCCTGCAGAAGGCTTTGCAGAATCACTTCTCCAACATGGAATTGCTTGATCAAAGGGCACACAACACTTGAGACTTTAACACAGATGACTGTCCCCAAAGGTTATGTGACTCTCACTGTAACAGCAGTGTCAAAACTGCTGGCTGCCCGGCTCCTTTGCTGGTTACTGGATGTCATCAATATTTCATATTTTCTCCAATCTGATGGGAGAAAAATGGCATTCTATTGTTCTTTTAATTTGCATTTCTATGACTGCCTGGGAAGCTCACATCTTTCAGTTGTTTATTGGCCATGTACATTTCTGTGTCAATGGAACAGCCCCATCGTGTTCTTTGGCTGTGTCCCCCTTCTTTTTGTTTTGCATTTTTATTACCAATTTCTCTTTGTGGGTTGGGAATATTGGCTCATATTTTCTTACGTGAGGTCTACTTATGTGTCAAAAAGACATCTGCCTGCTTTGTGGATAGAATGCCACAGGAAGGAATCATAGAACAAACACACAGACTCCAGCTCTTGGGTCTGGGAGCCCACACCGTACTAGATGGAGGAGCTGGGATGGTTGATCAGGGTGGTTAACCATTTATGACATCAGGTTCGTGAGTTCAGGGGACAATAGCATGCAACTGCTAAGACACTAAAGGGGACCTGTAGGTGCATTCCATATGATGGAGGGCTTAAAATGGTTGGTCTGCCTGCCTCCTGGCAAGAAGTCAGCTCTGGAGAAGAGTAAAAAGGGCTTCTCTCAAGGAACTTGGTCCTGTTTAGCCTGGAGCAAGGAGATCCCAGGACACTGGAACAGATGGGACTATGAGGTGTCAGAGCGGGAGCTGTGGCACAAGGCAGGATAGCAGATCCCAACAGGAGGGAAAGGCACATCCATGCTCCTGGCCATTTGCACCAGAACACTCCTACCTAACTCTCTGCTTTATTTTCTCATGGTGCCCTCCACTTCCAACAGGCTACACATGCTATTCCTTTTGCACGCTATGTCCCCTCACCAGATCAGCTCCGTTAGGACAGCTTTTGCCTGCTCTGTTCATGGCTATATCTTCTCCGTAAACATTATTCTTTTTCCCATCTGCTTTGCAGAAGTAGGAGTAGTTGTGTAATAGAGAGCACCCCCTGGGAGTGGGAGGCAAGAAGAACAGGCCTGGCTACGTTGAAGGCTTTCTGTGTAGAGGACCCAGTTTTACCTGTTTATTTGTTTGTTTTTTTCCACCAAAAGTGAGGTCTGGCACACAAGCCTGTAGAGCTATGGAGGCTGTAACCCAGTCACCTAGAGTCCTGGAACTCTCCGATTACGCCAGCTCCTGTTTACATCCAGGCTGGTCCTACACCCTGCTCCACCTCTGGCTAGCCCCAGTCCAACTTCAGCCCTCCCTTCAGCAGAGGGTTACTGGTGTTTTGGAAAATCAATCGACATCACACTAGACTGAAAATATCTCAAAATATCGCTTGCAACTTCCTCCTGCTCTGGGAGGCCCCCACCCAGGACAGCAGCAGCCTTTCCCTGGCTGTTGACTTTCTAGAAATGTTCTTCTACCCCCAGACACAAGGAATTTCAAGTATTTTTCTTCCCCTGCTGTTTTTCTTTCCTCTTCCTCCCCCTCCTCCTTTCTTCCCCCTCCTCTTCTTCCTCCTCTTTCCCCCTCCTCCTTTCTTCCCCCTCCTCTTCTTCCTCCTCTTTCCCCCTCCTCCTCTTCTTCCTCCTCCTCTTACTTCTTTTCCTCCTTCTCCTCCTCCTTTTCCTTTCTTGCCTTTGGCTATCCACATTGTGTTGTCCTGATCCAGCTAGCAGAGTTGAGCCTGCAGCCCTGGGCTGGTCACTGGGCTCAGAGCGGCACCACTGGCTCCTCAGGCGGGGGAACAATGCCTCCATAATTCATTGAGCACTCCCCTTGGATGACTTTTTCCTGTTGCTGATTGTCCAGGCCTGCACAAACTACTTTTTCCTGCAGCTAAATTTAAAAGGGCCAGACCTTGGAAACAGTATACCAGGCTGGCCTCATTGCAAGGGCAAAGGTGGTCTGATTGCTATTCTTGGTTGTCAACTTGACTGCATCTGGAATGAACTAAAACCCAAGTGGTTGGGATCACCTGTGTGGGGAATTTTTTGATTGAATCTTTGAGGTGAGAAAACTGATCCTAAGTCTGGGCCACAGCTTCTGGTGGCAGCTTATGTAAAGGAAGTGGAAGAAGCAAGCACTTGATCTTTGCCTGCTTGCTCTCACTCTCACTGGCAGGTTCATTCCGTCAGTGGTATTAGAGCCTACTTCTTGGAGACTACAGCGTATAATGAAGACTAGCTTAGACATCCAATATCATGGACTGAGAAACCACTGCATTCTTGAACTTTCCACCAGAAGACAACCATTGTTGGAAAATTTGGACCACAGCCTGTAAGCCACACTAATAAATCTCATGTGTGTGTGTGTGTGCGCGCGCGTGTGTGTATGCGTGTACACTTGTGTAGTTGCGTGTACACATGTTTGTGTTCTTTCTATCAGTTCTATTTTTCTAGAGAACTTGGACTAAAATATAGATTTTGGCACCAGAAGTGGTTCCAGAGCAACAGAAGTATAAGGATGAATTTTAAAAGCATATTTATTTATTATTTTATATATGTGAGTGCCTGTTGATTTCTTCAGACATACCAGAAGAGGGCATCAGATCCCATTACAGATGGTCATGAGCCATCATGTGGTTGCTGGAAATTGAACTCAGGACCACTGGAAGAGCAGTCAGTGCTCTTAACTACTGAGCCATCTCTCCAGCCTAGGATGGATTTTTTTTTTAAGATTTATTTATTTATTTTATGTATATGAGTATACATTCTACCTGTACAAACAGTTGTGAGCCTTCATCTGGTTGTTGGGAATTGACTTTAGGACTCTGCTCGCTCCAGTCAACCCCTGCTTGCTTCAGCCCAAAGATTTATTTATTATTATAAATAAGTACGCTGTAGCTGTCTTCAGATGCACCAGAAGAGGGCGTCAGATCTCATTAAGGGTGGTTGTGAGCCACCATGTGGTTGCTGGGATTTGAACTCACGACCTTCAGAAGGGCCTTCGATGTTCTTACCCGCTGAGCCATCTCACCAGGCCCTAGGATGGATTTTTTAAAGTACCTGGAACAGGCTTTCCAGTTTGTCAATACCTGCAGTTACAGAAGCCTCTCCTGGGAGCTTGGAAAGCACTGAAAGCCCATGGTGGAAACTGTTTATAACTGAAGGAGACTAATGTACACGAGTCTCCTGGGCACCAGTTGTTAGAGGCAACAGATTTGGGAACTCCATATAAAAATTTTGACAATTTATAAAAGAAAAAAAAGAATAAGGAAAACAATGAGACTGGCAAGTTGCACGTCTCATCTGTAGACGAGTAAGGAACGAGCTCTATGATAAAATTAGCCAGCTTCTCGCATCTCAGAGTATGGTGAAAGACAACAGTGAACTCGTCGATAAAATAGACCGGCTCCAGATGCACAGAGACAGTCTAAAGGTTTCTGTGTGTGCCCAGGAAGGGAATCTTCTTTCCAGTGGCTAGAGAGCTCAGGTTGCAAAAAAATCAAACTGAAGCCTTCATGAAAGACTAACTGGACGCATTGCAATGAATATTTACCTCCCAGCCTTGGCGAAGGTAGACAGTTAAAGACAAGGCCATACCGGTGAAGGGTGGGACCCTAGGACACAATGAAGATGTATGGGAGGACCCTATTGAGGCTGTGAACTTTGAACCTCAGAATTTCAAGGGTTTATCTCATCTGAGGAAGAAATCTCTCTACCCTTAGCAGAAAATGCACGCATATTCACAATGCCCGAATGTCGCCTTTCCCACCTCAGCCTGAGGAAATTCATCCTTTACTGTCTGCTAAGCCAGCAGTAACTTTCCCTGAAGGAGATGCCAGGCATGAATGACACTACTGATGTTCCTCAGGGCCCATCAATAGTTGCCTCTAGACCTATAACCAAAATGCATATATTGTTTATATATCACACAGTTTTTTAAAAAGTATCAAAACTATGAGTGGTTGGTTTAAAAGTTTGTCAAAAGATGGCCTATTGAAAGGGAGCTGGAAGTGCTACTTGACTTGGTTGAGGAAGGGATTTTAAGGTTTAGGGAAATTGGGCCGGGCAGTGGTAACACACGCCTTTAATCCCAGCACTTGGGAGGCAGAGGAAGGTTGATTTCTGAGTTCGAGGCCAGCCTGGTATACAGAGTGGGTTCTAGGACAGCCAGAGCTATACAGAGAAACCCTGCCTTGAAAACAAAACAAAACAACAACAAAGGTTTAGGGAAATTGTAATACTAGATACACTTGAGTGTATTTTATACTGTGTAAAACCTAATTGTTCACAATGACTTTCACTAAGCCTTTCAGACACAAAATGAGAGGGCACCATCACACCTGAAGAGCACTCTGTCATTCTTTTTCATGTGCCAGACCTTAGGGTCAAAGACGCTGCTGCTCAGATGAATTAAATGGGTTCATCTGATGGGTTTCATCGGTCCCCAAGTAGCAGGGGCTAACCAGAAGCAGGTGACTGGAGTTATCACAATCGGCAATGTATGTCCATAATGGCTTGATCCCTAACAGTAAGCACAGGCAAAGAGATTTTTATGGTGGTGTGACTCGTGGATCTTTGAAGGTGGCTAACCGGCCATGGGGTTCCCATGGGTGAAGTAGATAAGAAGCTTACTGTGTTTTTGTTTAATCTATATAAGCAGAAAAATCCTCACATGAAAGCCGACATTGGATTATGGCAAGAAGGAACCTTGGCCCGTGAAGCAATTTCTGACTTGAGCCATTTTGCAGACTTTTGAATGAAGGGAAGGCTGGACACCCCTGAAGAGGGACTTTGCTAAAATCTTTGCTGTTAGCCTTTCTTTAGTCCTTCTGCCTTTTACACACAAATCCTAGCTCCTGGCATCAGGAGGTCAGGATTCTAGAACCTTCTCCAGAAACCCCAGGACATTCCTGCTACCTTTTTCCCCTCCCACCTCACAGGTCGTTGGTTAAGAAATCTTAGCTAGATTTCTAAAATGTATTCACCCTTTCCCTGCCTCCATCTTGCGCCTGAGACAATTCTTGCTAGCAGCTGTGGGGACCCTGCAAGTCAATCTGACTATGGCCATACTTTGCTCAGCACCTCTGTGGTTCCTCTTCCTTGGAGTAAGAGCCAAAGTTCATCCAGGACCCCAAGCCCCTCCCCCAAGTCTCTTGGTCCCTTATAACTCCCCTTCCTCTTCAGTGCTCCCTGCTCCTTTGTCCTAGTCTTCTGGGACCTGGAAAATCCTTGTCCAGTCATTGCTGCAAGTATGTACCCATCCCAGGCAGGACCTTTGCTTAGTAGGCTTTCCTCTCGAGACATCTGCATGGCTCGTCTCTCACTTCCTTCAAGGCCTTGTTCAAAAGTCACTTCTTCAATCAGGCTCTCCCCTCACTGTCCCCACAGCCCCTGTCAATACTGGACACATCATACTTTATACTGACTGGGTCTGGTGTTTCTCTCCTCACAGGACAAGGGATGGTTTCGTGTCTGGTTCATTGCTGTGGTTAGGTAGGAGCTACACATTCTAGGATGCAGAAATATGTTGCTTTCAGAGAGAAGAAACGTGTTGCCTGGAGGAGTTAGCTGCCACTTAAGTGGCCAGCTTGGCACAACCTTACTTGGCACCCTTGGTGGCTTCAGGAGATACAGTGGAGCCTGACATTCTATTGTTATCTCCTGTAAAAGCTACCTTCTCAAATACCTGACATATACATACAAATAAACAAACAAACAAGCAAAAAGAAAGCCCCATATGCCCGAAAAAAGCAAATTAAGAAAGGAAGTCCATTTATCATGGAAGGAAGTCATGATACTCCTGTTTTCAGCAAGAGCCACATCATCATGTCCACAGCAGGAGAGCGTCATGATGAAGGCTGGTGTGCACTTTCTCCTTTACACCTAGTCTGTAGACCTCAGCACAAGGTATGGTGGCACTCTTATTCAGAGTGGGTTTTCTCAATTAACCTACATAGATAATGACATCTCATGGACATGCCCAGATATTTGTTTCCATGGTCATCTGAAATCCTATGAAGCTGACAATCAAGAGGAACTATCATGCATCTTATTCCTTTTCTCTCTCCTCTCTCCTCATTTCCTGTTCTAATCTAGGTCCCAAATGCAAGCTGTGTAGTCAAAAGATTTGAGTTTAGCCGGGCAGTGGTGGTGCATGCCTTTAATCCCAGCACTTGGCAGGCAGAGGCAGGCAGATTTCTGAGTTCGAGGCCAGCCTGGTCTACAGAGTGAGATCCAGGATAGCCAGGGCTATACAGAGAAACCCTGTCAAAAAAAAAAATTGAGTTTAATGCTTTCTCAAATGATTGCATCAGCTTGCTTTCCCACCAGCCATGAAAAGAGGCTGCAACATTGGGCAAATGATTTAACATCTTGGTGTTTTGATTTCCACTTCTGATAAAATGACAGAAGAACAAAGCTTGGAGACACCCCCAAACTTCAACACATACTATATCACAGTCAGCATCAAGTCTCTGTGGCCATGGTGAAGAACAAGCAAACAGACCATGAAATGAGAAGAGAACCCATTGCTAAAGCCACACAAGTGCTGTGAACCAGCCGTTCACAGCAGCAAGAGTGATATGATGTGTATGAAGGCAGTGTAGCACAGGCATGTAACAAATAGTAAATCTGCACAGAACTTAAGCTTGTCACGAAGGCTAACCTGGGATACATATTAGGCCAAAGGGTAAAAAAGTCAGACTACAAAACTCCAGAGAAAAATCTAAACAACATTGATTATGACAATGTCGTTTTAGCTACAACAGCAAAGATGTGGCCCATGGAAGAAAAAGTTGCAAGCTGGACTTAAACTTAGATTTTTCTGCTCTGCAAAACATAATAACAAAAAAATGTGAAGACAGCCATAGACTATATGAGAATATTTACAGAATCCATATCCAATAAACGACTGTTGTCCAAGGGCTGAACCTGAAGCTCAGTGATAGAGTACTTGCCTAACATGTGCAAAGCCCTAGGCTCCATCCCAGTCCTGGGGGATTATATTTATGTGTGTGTGTGTGTGTGTGTGTGTGTGTGTGTGTGTTGTGTATTCTTCTATATAAATACATATGTACTGTACTGTATACAATTTATATATTATACACAATATATAACACATGGATAATATTTATAATTATATAGAATATATATAATAAATATATATTATATAAATATATATAAGGAGGAGATAGCAACCTCATTAACAAAACAAACACCCAGAAAGACACTGCACTTAAGAGATACAGATGTCAAGTGACTTGAAGAAAGAAACCCAGTTAATCAGCAGTTAAATCAGTATTTAAGGAAACACAGTTTAAAGACAATGAGGTAGGTACCACAACCTGCCTATTAGAATGACTAAGACCTGGGCTTAGGAGATGGCTCAGTGGGCAAAAGCACTGGCTGTACAAGCTTGAGGAGCTGAGTTCAAAGCTCTTACTTACGCTGTCTGGGGTGGAGACAGGAGAATGGCCACAGCCTGACTTAGGCTAGCAAGACTTTGTCTTCAAGGGAATCAGGTGAAGTAAGATAGAGCAGGATCCCCAGTGTCCTCCCCTGGCCTCTCTGAATGCACAACTGTGCACACTCACCTTCACATGTGCATACACCACACAGACTCTCAGTTTGCTTTCTATGTCTGTGGCAAAGACCATGACCAGAAACAACTTGGGGAAGAAAGGGCTTATTTGGTTTATACTTCCATATCACTGCCCATCATCAAGGGAAGATAGGGCAGGAACCCAGACCAGAGGCAGGAACTGAAGCAGAGGCTGGCTATAGTGAAATGCCGCTTGATGGTTTGTTCCTCATGACTTGCTCAGCTTGCTTTTCTAGATGATTAAAAAAAAAAAACAAACAAACAAACAAAAAAACAAAAAAAACCCACCTTCTCAGGGGTGGTACCATCCACAGTAAACTAGGTCCACCAACAATAGTCATTTTAAATAGAGTATCTGAGGTCACACACATACACACATAGATGGCTGGGGCAAAGGGGTGGTGTGTGCTTCAGAGCCTGTGTGTCAGATATTACACTCAGGGTGGCTGAAAGAGGGCCTGCCACCTTTCTACATGCACCATGGCATTTCTTATTCTAGCTATCTTCTTCAAAATGTGGACCACGTTCTCCAAATGGAGTTTTTAACTCATTAGTGGCCCATAATCTGTAGCTGGAAACCCCCTGCTCAGGTCCATAGCAGGATGAGCTAAGACCCAGGGCACCTGGTCACAGTAATCCCCCAGCCCCCATTCTGTACCTCAGAACCCCTCAGCCTTCCTTTTCCCATTTTCTTTCCTTCCAACTGGACCAGCAAGGAGCCCAGCCCAGTCTCTCCCACATGTGAACTGGCAGCTTTAAGGCAGTTCAGAGCTTTCTTTGAGCTGGGGAGCTGATGGAGCTGAGAGGGGAGTACCCACTCTCCCTGATTGAGGTCACGAGGAGGCATCGGGCGGAGGAGCCTCAGCTAAGCTAGGCTTTCATTTCCAAAGGCTGGGCTGGAGGAGGAAGATTGCACAGATATGGGGATGCTATGTTGCTCAAAGCCAATACTATTTCTGCTTGGCCAGTAGCCAAGCTCCTTAACCCTTCCTGATACTGGAGTCTGGGAGACAACCCACAAGTAGGTGGGCCCTGCTAATGTGGAAAATGGCAATTAGGGAGATGTGCTCAACAATTATAATTTGTTCTCATATACATCTTCCAAACCCAAGCTAAAGGCATTCAATGCATTGTATCTGGGGTTGCTATCCTAGCACATCTCATTCTATAGCTGAAGACATGGAGACCCAGAAGCCAAAGCTGCTTGCCCAGTCTCAGCACAGCTGGGGGGATGAGTGCAGGGAACAGCTTTACTTTATGAAAAGGGGGTGAGAGGCATCAGGGACCTCAGCTACTAAGGAGCCTTGATTTGTCATGTGCCCTGAGGGCCTTGGGTTGACATGCTGGGCTTCTGGTGGACAGACTTCCCCTTTCAGCTTCAGTTCACTCTGGGATCAAAGCATCGATGGACGTCATTTCTGCTCAGGACTCCAGGTCCTGTATCTTGGTCCTGGGCCTTTTGTGGTAAGAAAGTAACCTTATGCTTTCATCTGAGGTCACAGTTTTCTAGGTAGAGAACAGCCATCTGCAGTGACTCTGTTTGGTCCTTTCCTCTCATGCCCTGTCCCTTGCTTTCTTTTGTGGGGGGCTCAGGTCCCCAATGCACGCTATCCGTGGCAAGGCTTGTGGTGGTCTTGCCTTCTTTCTAGCCTCACTGGCATTGAGTGAGTGTGTGAAGAAAGCATTTGCTGAAGCTGAGGTGCTGGTTTTGGCTTGCTGAGATTGTGCCTGCTGCATCTCCTCACCAGTGAAGCTACTGCTTGGTTTTGCTTCTTTAGTCTATTGTATGGGGAGTGACCTTGGACCAACTTTGTATCTCTAGGACGTAATGCATTATTTTAAAATTGCCCAACCATTTCTAAAACAGCCACTTTATATTTGTGTAAAGTGGCATTCTTAGCATTGATGATCCTTAGCACTGATGATTATAAAATCAGAATACCTATCAATTCTGCAGAGTGCCAAGATGCTCTAAGTTCTACAGCATTGAATATTCAGGCAAGATTATGTAAAATAAAAAACAAAAACATGTTCATTGCACAAAGATGCAAAGTTGCTTTCATCCTTAATAAATGGAAAGTCACATGATTTTTTAAATACATTTATTATTATCAGTAAATGTTTGATTTGCATACCTATATGCCCAGGGTTATGTAAAAAAAATTTCTTGGTCCCAAATGGGAAAAGTTTAAGAAGTCCTACACTAATCATAGCTCAGACAGTCTAGTACCTTCCTGTCTTTGTGAGAGCCACTGTGGAGGGAAGCCTACACATTCTTCTGGCATTTCCATGAAGTAAGGCTTTCCTCTACTCTGCCCTATCCTCCTCCTCCTCCTCCAGGAGCAACCTGATGATGTTGCTCTGGACACTCACAGCCTGCTTTGCCAGTGGGAGGTGCTCCTATTCACAGGCACCCCCAGGGTGATAAGCATCCTGCATAGCGCCAGGACCTGCCCTGCCTCTTCTCCTGTGCACAGAGCACTAACTACTTAGCATATCTATGTGAGCACAGCTGAGCGCACAGCCTAAAGGTCATAGAGGTGCAGGTCTGAGGCTTTATTTCAGACTATAGCCTGAGCAGAGGCCTTGGTTCTAACCTTCACCAGGTTTAGGGGTACCTATCTATAAGGACAGAACAGAACCTTAGACGTTTGCCTTCTTGCTCTTATCTGTAAAATACATCACCAAATGCTGCCTGGAGTTTGGGACCTGGACTCTATTCTAGGCACAAAGGCCAAGGCAGACCTTCCACAATCTTGGCTATGGGGATATGGTTCCTGACAACCATACAGTCATGAGAGATGCAGCTCAGAGGTAAGGGACAAGGCAGCAAGCACCCCAGAGGATAGCTGCCTGGGGTCTCTGGATGCTGATAAAGATGCTCCAGGACCATGAACTCAGGAAAATGAGAATCCAGTCTACTCACATGTTCCATTGCTGGGCTAAATGGGAATGAGAGCCTGCAGGGTGCCTGCCAGACTCTGGCCTTCAGCCCACTCCTCCTCTTACTCTGGCACGCCTCTCTGCCCTTCCATCCTCTCTCCTGCCTGCTTCCTCATCTCTTTTCAACATTCCTTCAGTCTTTTCTCCCCTTCTATGTCCTTCTCCTCTCTCTTTTCTACCAGAAGTCTTTCCCACTCAACAGAGGATGGGAGACACAGTTCAGCCCCTGCTGAGGCTCCCTAGGGTTGCTGAATGGTTGAGTGGACAGGCCCTTGGCCATGAGACATTTTGTTCCTCAGAATGGTAGTCTCAGGCTTATTCCTGGCCACAGAGAAAGCTCTGAGTTGGGGATAGCAAATTTTCAAGAACTCAGCCTGAAAATAGCTGTGTGGACTTCTGGCCTCCTTGGAGTCAGAGCTGGGCCTGTCCTACCCCCCAACTGCCTCATCCAAACTCTGGAGGCACATGCATTTATTGAAGGGGATGGGAGACCAGTAGGTGGGGCTGGGTGTGGGGAGGGCATCGCTGGCTATTCAGCATCACTTCTTAGAGTTTTTCTTAAAGCTAGTGGTCCTCTTACTGCTCCTCCTCGTTTTGGTGAAAGGCTCTGGTTCCACTTCAAGCGGCTTGACCCTAAATACACAATGGGAAGATGCAGGTACTGGGCATCAAGGGAACAGGCAGGGAGCCTGGCTTAGCTGATGAGGGCACGGCCCTAGAGCAAGAGTGACAGGGGACAGCTCCATCTTGGGCCAGTAGTCTGATCCTAGCACTTTTCTATCTTTCTGGAAAGGAGGACACTGCAGAATTGGTATTTGGCTCTCTGTCACCATCACAATCAAACTTGCTGGACTTGAGAGCATCCTCCATCCCTCTGACAGATGAATCTGGACTTGGGGCCTTGCTACAAAGTGTTTCACCTAGGGCACAACCCCGACACCCAGTGGGACACTGTGCAAAACAGGCTGTCAATCAAGGGCTAGCCTGGCCTACACCCATAGGGACACAGATTACCAAGGCCTAAGGCACACTATGGTAGACCTTCATGGCCTGTGTCCAAGCTAGGGAATCCTGTAATGAGCCATCCCTAATCTGCCAACTAGAGCCATGGGGAAAACATACTTCTCAGGGGAGGGGGAGGAAGGTAGTTCTTTTTCTATTTTGTCCACAAGCGCCAATGAAGAGACACTTCCTTCATAATCGTCGGATGGGGGTCTTTTAGTTGACTCAGTATCATCCAGGTTTGTGACATAGGTTGACATGCTGCAGGGGAGGATAACAAAAGGACATAGCTTAGGGGGTCAGAGGTAAGAGCCCAGAGTTCACTGAGTGCTATCCCACCCTGTTCCAGACCATCCAGAGAGTAGCAAACTAGTCTCCACAGTTGTTCCAAGGGAGAAAGGGTTTGTTCTTGGAACCTGATGACCAGTGGAGGTCAGTTTAGCTTCCGTGAAGGACCGAGTAGCCCCACTTCCCATTGCCACCAGCTCCCAGGTCCATGCTCTAAAAGCACCATGCCTACAGGGCAAACAGATCATTGACATGAACTGCATTCAGTTCTCAAAACCGGCAGTCCATCATCAAGGAGTGAAAAGACACTCGTGGATGGCAGCCTCTCACTCTTGTCACATAAGTAGAACAGGGAAGCGAGCTTGTAGGTATTAACTTCACTCGTGATGTCTCTGCTCTTGTGGTCTAGTTACTTCCCAGGGTCCACACTCCTAACACCATCACCAAGGAGCTAAGGATTTCAGCACATGAACCCGTGAAACATGGCAGCTTGCTACAGCCACCTTTCGTCACAGCCCCTGGCCACCTCCTGTTGTGACTCAGCTGGCCCTGCCTCTTCCAAGGTGGGCAGAAGAGAGGGGTACAGTACAGTGACCCAGGGTGAAGAGTCCCCTCATAACTGGAAGCACCCACAGCACAACCAAGCCTTCACTTGATGTTCATAAAGATCATGACTGTTCTTTGAGGTTCATGAACCTTTGAGGTTCTCACCCAGGCATTTGCATTCTGTAGTATCCTTATGAGGTCTCACTCCAGTCTGTAAATCATGGGGAACTTGATAGTTTATAAGATGCTCTGTCCTTCACAGATAGCCTGTGGTTTACCAAGTGCTGTGCAGTTAAGGCATACCATAGGTGACTGGGCACTGTGCATGGCTCATGACAGCTTGCAAAGCGCTCTGCTGCTTAGGAGGAACAGGTCTGAGAGGAGGCCCAGCAGTTTCTGAGACCCTTTCTAGTTCACAGGGCACTCAGCACCTCCCACTCCCCACTGTGACTTATCAGGGATATGGGCAATTTACAAAGGACTTTGTCTTTCACACATTTCATAACTGCTTGCAGTGTTCTCGGTGGTCCACTGAACACATTACAGTTTACACAGCATTAAGCTTATGGGGCCAAGATTGTTTGCAAGTTGTTTTTGATACTGTAGAGTGTGGCTGTTTCTGATAGATTTTGATTGTCTCCTGTAAAAACAACCCTGAGATGGTTATGGCCCATCCCTTCAGGCCATGACTGAGGTACAGAGAAGATAAAGGTCATGGTTGTAGTGTAGCCTGGATTTATTTGCTATTTATAGCACATCCTTTTCCTTGCTGGCCCTCAGTTTCTCATTCCATAAGGTATATGTGCTGTCCCAGGATCAGGGTCCTGCGTTGCTTTTCTATATACAGACACCCAACCAGACTCTAGCAATAGAGAACAGAGAACTTGGAGCCCACAGTTCCACACTCCTCTCCCTGATGACCACGTCATGTTCTATAGGCAGCAAAGGACCCCAAGAACACCACAGGCACACTTGCAAGAGTTACACAACTGTGTACTCTGCTGCCACAAAAGTAAAAGCAGCAGCTGTCTGACCAAGATCTCCCCACTGAGCTTCCATGGCAAGCGGGAATAGACAAAAAAAAAAAAAAAAAAAAAAAAAAAAAAGACAAACAAACAAACAAACCTGTCTTTCAAGTGTCCCTCCCTGCCTCTGTAGACAGTCTTCTCAACCTGATTGTGAACTGTTAGCAATGGGGGAGAGGATGTGGGGACGGGGGGGGGGGGGGCAGGCGCTAAGTGTTAGTTTCCCTCCCCAACCAGATTTAATAACTCTTCCCTGATTGGTCCTATTTTTCACTTTGTTTGCATACCCGCATTCAGCCAACCAGGGTCCAGAGGGTACCCAGTACAATCAATGTTCTGGGGATTGCAGAGAAAGAACTGTTGCCGGAGTAAGGAATCAAAAAAGATGATGTCAGGTTGGGCTCCAGCCAGTTGTTCATCCTCACTGAAGGAAGGCCACCATCAGTGAAGGCTGTCTTTAAGACAGGCAGGGGACAGAACTGTCCCTATGCACAAAGTTCATTTGAGCCAGCCTCTGGGACATGACTAGTAGCCTCTACCTTGGCAGCAGATGAGAATTCATTCTTGAGCTGCTTCCAGCTTTCACCCTGCTGCTCTAGGTGCTCCTGTTGTGGACTAGCAGATTTGTTCTGCAAGGTCCTGTTCTGCACTGGTGCCCTAAAGCCCTCTGAGAACTTGTAAGCTGTAACACTTTTCAGAGCTAAAAGAGCCCTTGGCTACCATCTTTCTGCTACCAAGAACTCAAACTTGATCCATTTAAATTGTCAAAACCCGTGTGCCAAGCAGATTAAAGATGTTTTATCCTATTTAAAGCTGTTAATCCCAAATCGGCAGCAAAGGCACCTTCTAGTGATTGTCCTCGCTGGCTGCCGGCTCCATTCTTGAAGGAGGGTGGGATAAGGACCCAGGTAGAGGGAGACAGGGACATTTCCATTAGCCATTTCTCTGCTATATTGGGGCCTCCTATACACACAGGCACCTTTTGGGGTTGCTGCAGGTTAAGCCCCTTTGTTTCCAGGGGGCCAGCTGTTTTCTCTGTCTGGTCTGTCTGGTCTCCCATCCATTCAGCCTCCATGAGTATCTCATACTGCCCTATCCTGGTCCCTCTTGTACCTAAGCCCTTGGTAGAGTATGAGCATGGCAGGGTAACACTTCTCTATTTACAGAAACTGGAACTACAGAAACTCTATTTACACCAACAAACTACATCTGACCTCCCTTTGCTGTCCCCAACTCTAGTGAAGAAGGCTGAGGGTAAGTGTCATCAGTATTGTGTGCAGGTGGACACAGCCTCACTCATGCTGCCCATTAAGGATCACATTCTACATGTGCTTCCCACTGAGGCTGTCTGGCTACAAGCCTGTTATGCTTTCCCACCTAGGACCCAGAGACTTGGGTTAGGGGGCTGAGCTCTGGGCTCATACATATATCTTCTTATGTGATAGCCTTTGTCTCATAAACTATAAAATGGTCACAAGTGCAGTGGGGGCTATAATTAGACACCTCCTTGTTTGTTCAAAATGTAAATAAATCCATCTTGTTTTCCTGTTTCCTAGTATCTTTTAAAATACAGGAAATCTAAGGTATTGGGTTTATGGTCATACATATCCAATAAGACCCAATATATCTCTGGCACATTCTTTTTTTTTTTTTTTTTTTTTTTTTTTTTAATTGTGAACAGCTTCTGAGACTCAGCTTTACACCTGGACCTGCCAATGTCTGGTCTCCAACAATTCTACCACCTTCTTCTCTTTGTGTTCTGAGTGATGGGGATTCACAACACTCAGTATTTTCTGTCTGCCTGCCTTATCCTCACAGGCTCTTCCTCCTCCTGCCTTCTCTCCTGAGTACTCCAAAATACTGAGGTTACTTGGTATGAGCTCCTCGGACTTCCCATGAATGGATCCACAACCTCAGGGTGAAGCATACTGACAAAACCCAATTGGCTCCCTGCGGGAGCTGGCATCAAGATGGAAAACTGCGTCTAGGCGTGGTGGCATACACCTTTAATCCTAGCACTTGGAAAGTAGAGGCCAGCAGATCTCTGAGTTTGGGGCCAGCCTAACCTACAGAACAAGTTTCAGGACAGCCAGGTCTACAGAGAGAAGCCATGTCTTGAAAAACCAAACAAACAAAAAACAAACAAGATAGACATCTTCAGGTCTGTGTGGGAATGGACTTAACTTGGCACTGTGGGGGTGTCCAACGAGTGGCTCAGGTCTGCATACAAATATTGCAGATAACAATTATCCTAGGTTTGATCATTGTTTACCACTTATGGAGCTTGTTAACAAACACTTTTTTTGTTTTTTTGTTTTGTTTGTTTGTTTGTTTTCGAGACAGGGTTTCTCTGAGTAGCCTTGGCTGTCCTGGAACTTACTCTGTAGACCAAGGCTGGCCTCGAACTCAGAAATCCACCTGCCTCTGCCTCCCAAGTGCTTGGATTAAAGGCATGCGCCACCACCACCTGGCAACAAACACTTTTTGTGGAATCCTTAAAAATTTGCAAGACTGAGTGTTATCTTCATTTTAAAGGCAAAGAGATAAAGATTTGGGAGCTGGAATGACTACTTGACAGTCACCAGATAATACAGGGTAAAGCTGGCTCCAACTCTGTCTTGGGACCCCTGACAGAGCAAGTTTCCCAGGAACCTGTACCACAGATCACAGTGGAATCTGCTAGTGCTAGCTGGATGCAGACGTTAGCATAAAGCTCAGGCTCCTCTGGGACTAGACTATGGCGTCCTGAGCTCAGAGACTGCCTTCTGCCACTCACCAGAGCCAACCTGGGCACGCGTAGTAGAAGGCAGCACCTAGTTGGATACCTAAGCCTACTCCACCAATGACTGTGTCTGTGTGACAACCCAGCAGAAACCAAGCTGAATGTGTACATAAATTGCAGGTGAGGGGTATGGCTGGACCTCCTGCCGCAAAAAGTGTGTTTCCAATGTCTCCAGCTAAGTGGGGCACTGGGCAAAGAAGCAGTGTCTTCCCTTTCCCACATGGCCCTTTAGCCAAAGTTACGGCTCAAAGAAACAAACAGAATGACCTTGTAAACCTCTTCCTGCCTGTTCTTCCCTCTTCCCCTGCCCACTGGCAAACCCTTCCGTTTGCTCAGGGGACTGTAGAGCGGCTGCACCCCACTTCCGCATTCTGTCTTTTCCCCCATCCCACCCTCCGGCACCATCTGCTCTCCCACCCATTGTCCCTCCTGGGATGGCTTCTCCAGGCTTACTTGAATTTGTAGTTGTCCGGCAGGAAGTAGCCCATCTTGCAGTCCTGTCGAGCCTGGAAGATCTGTTTCAGCAGATTCTGCTTGCTGAAGCCGTAGCCATTTAGTACACAGCCCCCAAAGAGAAGCTTGCCCCCAGCAAACATCTATTGGAAAACAGGAAAGAAATGAAAGAAGAAACGCCCTCGGTCTATTGACATAGTAACATGACTATTTTGACAGTCAAGTTCTAAGACTTCGTTGGACTGGCCACAGGCTGTTCAGAGATGGCTTAGGATTCAGGCCTTTGATAGCATGGGAAAGCACAGTAGCCTCCATCAGCAACCAAGGGAGACAAGATTGAGCCTGCCCCCTGCACAGGCCCTCCCAAGTCCCAGGGCAGACTGACCTGCCCAGCTTTTGGCCCCTACTGGGAGCCATTCAGATATATACTTCATACCTCCCCTAGGGTGCAGAAAGGTCATGGTTTTACCCACCCTACTCACCTGCCTACAGCTGTCTACCCCTCTGCTTTAAAACCACATATCAAGATGCACTGTTCAGCTCATCCTATGGAAATGGGGGTTTCACACCCTCTACTCTCTGTGTAAGACCATTCTCCAACATGGACACTGGTCTAGAGATAGCTAAGCATGGATATCCATTGTAACATTATTATGAAAGAAAAGAAAAAAAGGGAGAAGAGAGAGAGGGAAAGAATCTAACTGTCCAATAAAAGCAGCAAGGTTAGTGATGACGAGGTAAAAATTGGTGTTACTTGCTCAAGATGTGGAAAGGTGCTCTGTAATTGGAAAGGCATTGCCCTCAAGTATGCATGTAGAGAAAGACAGCAAAGTCTAGACACTATAAAGTCAGGTGGGTGTGGCCCAGCAGGGGCTCCAGAACTTAAGTGCCAGATAGATGAGTTAAGATCCCAGGTGATAATGAAGGTGCCATTAGTTTCTAGATTGTATACCTGAGTTTTCAATAAGCATATAAGGTTTGGGAATATTTTAGTATGATTTAATGGCAATCAGATGAGTAAACAAGATTCTCTGTGTGAATGTCACCCAACCCCTCCATCTCCTGGGATGGGGGATGGAAGTCTGTTGAGTGACTCAGTCAGTCCTGCTCTCTGGGCCTCATGGTGGATGGTAGAAGATTGGCAGGTCTTGTCCTCTTCTCCCTGATCTGGCTGAGACAGTAGGGGCTGGTGATGAATGTCTAGCCCTTAGCAAGGCCCCTGCTCACCAAAACCATCCCGTGTATCACCGCAAACTTCTTCACCATTAGGGGCGGATCCTTCTGCAGGGGGCTGTCCAGGTCATACCGCAGCAGGCGGTAAGGGTCATGCTGGCACTGCCAAATAGACATGTGGGAACTGGTCACCCTGATATGAGAAGATACACATTAACTTCCCCGCATCCATCACTGTCCTTAGAGGTGTCCAGATCTGCTCTGAGCCTTCTGTGGGGGGAGTCATCACTAGAGTGACTCCTCTTTACATGACATGACTAGATTCGCCCTGGGATCTGTGGAATATGATGTGCCTCACTCTGGAAGGTCTGAAGATGGGACCACTGCTATGTTGCCCAGTCCAGAGGAGCCTTTACCCCACCTCTCACTGGCTGCCCCTCTTGACCCCTTTGTGGTCTTTAGCCATTGTGGGATTCGAGCATGAATGAGCAGCTATTAGCCGGGGCAGAAGGCAATTCTTCGTGAGGTCCACCACTACCCTTCAAGCCTGTCTCCAAGACTCACTGCCACTTCTCCATCTCCTACTGCTTCAGGTCAGATCTTGGCCCCACTCACGCTGCTTGTGGCTGTAATAAGACACCCAAGCATCTTATTCCTTAGGAATAATTATTAGTGAATAACTAATAGTTCCCAGATGAACTATAGCCAACTGTATGTTCCCATGAGAAATTTCCACGAGACAGGTGAACCCAGAGCAAGTTCTTAGTGAACACTCTCTAGACTGAGGTAGGTTGGAAATGAAATGGGGAAGGGGCATCTGATTTTAGGGGGGGGGCTCTTAATTCTGAGCTTCTGGAGCTAATATCCAGGCCTGAGGGTAGATATGGGAGGCAGCACTCCTAGAGCAGATCCCTAGCCCAGGGCAGATTCAGAACTCTGCAGCAACAGGCTCAAAGGGAACAACACCTTGGAAGAAGCCACCTCGCCCATACGTCCACAGGAGTCTGGGGACTCAGCCCTTCGCCGTTTCTAACACTGGATGAAGGCACACGTAGCAGGATGGACTGACTCGTGCTGAACCAGTGGTAGGTATCCAGAACCTGGCACAAGCCCAGCACGCTGGGGGACCTGGGGACAGCCCATAGACATTTACTGAAACGTGAGAACGTGGGTGGTGGGCATTGTTTTTGCCTTGAGCATTCACACCAATTGTAGACATAAACTGCTATGTCCTCTGAAAAGAAAGAGCTGAGCCTTGACCTGTCTCAAGGGGCAGAAGCAGCACTTGCCCTAGTGTGGTGACATTCATCCTGGAAGAGAAGAGTGAGCAGAAGAGAGACGATGGGACGAAATGCTCCAGACAGAAAGAGGAATGGAGAGAAAAGGAATTGCCAGACATCCAACCCATCCTCATACAATGAGGTCATCTTGGGTTCTGCTCCCCCCCACCCCAGCCTTAGCCTGACAGGCCACCTCACATGGCCCTGGACCAACCTGGATGCAGGGTGAAGACCGGCCCTGCTGCAGATGGCTATACAGTGTATCCATCAACCACTGCAGCTGTGCAGTGAGGCTGGGATCCTGGCTCGACATTATCCCAAATACCAGCACTTGGTTGGGGTTCCGGGGTGCAGATAGGAAGCGCTCCAGCTCCAAGTCGGACACCAATGGTGCCTTCACAATACATTTGCAGCCTGCCCGGATGTCCTCCTTGCGAATGAGCCTCCGTAGCACCAGTGGGCAGTCAGAGGGTGAGGCTGCCCACTTGGTGGGGCTGCGCATCTCTCTGGACTTTCCTCTACAAAAAGGAGAACAGTGGTAGGAACTTGTGGGCAGGCCTCAACCCCTCCCCAGACAGCTCTTGTTTCTATACAGAAAGAAGCCCACTGCAGTGCCTGGACTATGAGCAGGTCCTGGGCTAGTCCCTCTAACAGTGTGAGGGACCCCTAACTACTTCAGGCCTCAGTTTCCCCATGTGCAAAAGAAGTTACTCAGCTTACATCTTAGAGCCATTCATGACTCCACACCCCACATTTCTCCAATTCCCCCACAAGCCTCTTCCCCAGTTTAAGACAGACTCAGAATCTGACTGCCCTCCACTACCACCAGTATAGTCCAGCCTCTGATCATGTCGTAAGTGGTGCCGAACGGTTTGGCCTTCCTTCCCTGATCTCTCTTGGAGCCACTGATGGACTCTGTCAGAGTCTGACGCAGTCTCTGGAAGCCTCCCTGGCCTTTCTTCCAGTTGAGCCAGTGTCATGCTGTATGAGATCCAGCTCCTGCTGCTCACTCCCCTTAAGCCCCCTCACCCTTCCCAGTGCTCCCACTCTACTCACCATGGTATGGACACACTGACTGCTGCTTACGCCCTTGTTTTTGCCCCAGAGCTACAAGCCTGCTCTCTCACCACCTTTAAATCTATTGAAATGTCACCTTCCTAGTGACTTTCTAAGCACCCCATTGAATGTTTCCACCTCGAGACTCTTTCTTGCCTGCTTTATCTTTCTCTCAAGCACTTCTTGCTGTTTAACATACCATCTACTCCTCTTATTTTATTTATTTATAGTCATATCATCATCATCATCATCATCATCATCATCATCATCATTATTTCTCTGTACAGCTCTGGCTGTTCTCTGTAGAACAGGTTGGACTCAGAGATCCATTTGCCTCTGCCTCCTGAATACTGGTATTAAAGGCATGTGCTGCAACTACCAGCAGCTCCTCTTATTTTTATTATTAGACTTTCCTATTTCACTATAGGTTCCAAGAGATCAGCTACTTGCAGTGCTTTGATTGGTGGACTACAATAGAGCACTTGGCCCAACGAAAATGCCTTAGAGATTCTCGAACACTCCAGTCTCCTGCTATGTGCTAGCGTAATGAAGGCACCCTTAGATGTAAAGTACTGCTATGGTTTTCCCTCTCATGATTGCCGTTTCACACAGTATTTTACAGGATCTGTGGCCCTTGGAATAGGCATTACCTTGGCTAATTTTGTACCCCACAGCACAGGCAAGGCAGAACAGTTATCATCACGCCCAGGTCAAACACAGAAAGCATCTTCCCCAGAGGGGAATAGTCTGCCAAGCTCAACGAAGCCTGTGAGGTAGCAAGGCCTCAGATGAGAACCAAGCCCTCCCAAAACAAGAGCAAGGCCTGTGACCGACCACTCATTAGTTAGTTCATTTTAAATATATTCCTCTTATTTTAAACGGGAGTGCTTTGCCTGCATGTATGTGTGGGCACAGCGAACAGAAGAGGCCATCTGATTGCCTGGAAGTTACAGACAGTGTGAACCTCCATGTGAGTGCTGGGAACTGAAACTGGTCCTCTGCAAGAGCAACAGGCACTCTTAACTGCAGAGCCATCTCTCCAGCCACTCATTTATTTTTGAGACAGGGTCTTGGCAAGTATCCTACACTGGCTTTGAGCTCGTGGTAATCCTCCTGTCTCAGCCTTCCCTGGTACTGGGATTGTGGGCATGCACTGCCATACCTAGCTTTACAATTCATAATTCTTCAGAGGAAATTTAATGATGGTAAACACTTGCTGACCAAAGCTGGTCAGAGCATCTGCTTGGGGAGAGGGGAAGAGCACAGCAATGCAGCACACATTTAGCTTATGTGAGGTCCTGGATTGATCCATAATACCAAATATATAATAAAAATAAGTAGAGTATCTCTTGTTTAAGGATCTAAACATCCAGGAGGAATGTTAATTCTATTCATCATGATTTATACCAGAGTGATCAAGGCTTTTTTTTTTTTTTTTTTTTTTTTTTTTTTTGAGACACGGTTTCTCTGTATAGTCCTGGCTGTCCTGGAACTCACTCTGTAGACCAGGCTGGCCTCAAACTCAGAAATCCACCTGTCTCTGCCTCCCAAGTGCTGGGATTAAAGGCATGCACCACCACTGCCCGGCTTTTTTTTTTTTTTTTCTTTTTGTGATCAAGGCTTTTAATGTAAGACAAATAGACTCTCCAATTTCTTACTATTTAGAATAGTGGCATATAGAACAAATTATTCTCTTATTATTCTCCTAGGGAGGAGCTCCTACCCCAGCTGTGGTGAGCAAGTAGCTGCTATGTGAACAGCTGGGAGTGGATTAGAAAAGTCAACATTTGGGGCTGGACAGATGACTCAGTGAGTAAAGTTCTCATTGTTCAAGCATGGGACTCGAGTTTGGGCTCCTGACATCCACATAAAATGCTGAGCATAGTGGGCCACTCATATAACTCCAGGGCTGGAGTTGGGCAGAGACAGACAGATCCCCGGGGCTTGCTGGCCAGCTAGCTTAGCTAAACTTCAAACTCCAAGGTTACTAAGAGACCTTTTCTCAGAAAGTTAGGTGGACAACAGAGGGAGACACTGAAGTCAATTTCTGGCCTCCTCATGCACACTTACAGATAAACGCTTAACACCACACACACACACACTCACACAGACACAGACACACACACACACACACACACACACACACACACACTTTAACATATGATAAAGTGGGAACAAATCAATTCACCAACAAGGATTCAGAACATGTTCTTAAAACTTTGGGAACAGAGAAGTCACCAAAAACAGCAGGAAAGGAACACCAAAACTGTTCTTCCACTAAAGTTGGCAACAAAGTTAGGGAAAGATAGAGATAGACAGACAGGCAGACAAGCTGACTAAAACCAACCAAAACTAGCAAAGTTGAGGAATGAGACACTGCCAAGTTTTGGTGCAAGGAAGTTGGCATTTTAGCTGTCTCCTCTACCACTCTTCTTGGTTCAGGTGCTGTTATGAGGTGGGCAACGTGGATCAGGCTCAAGGAATGAGGGCTGTGTAGCTGACCTGTCCAAGGATGAGTAGCCCCAGCAAATGTCTGTTGAAAGCACTAGTCATAGTCAGTTTCATCTGTCAACTTGTTACCGGGAAGAGAAAGCCTCAGATGAGAAATTGCCTCCCTCAGAGTGGCCTGAGCATGTCTGCGGCTGTTTCTTTTATTGCTGATTGATATGGGAGGGCCAAGCCCATGGTGGCCGATGCCATCTCTAGGCAAGTAGATTTCGGTTGCATAAGGGAGGCAGCTGAGCAAGCCAGGAAAAACAAGCCAGTAAGCAGTGCTCCTCCGTGCTCTCTGCTTCTGTTCTTGTCTTGTCTGTAACTTGTACACCAAATAAATCCTTTTCTCTTCCAATTTTATTTTGGTCAGTGCTTATTGTAGCAATGGTGAGACCTAACCAGAACACATGCAAAGGCAAAAAAGATCAGACGTGACTGCTTGTGCAAGGAAAGCACATGGGTATAGACTTTAAAAAAAAAAAAAAATCCCAGCAAACAGGAAAAAAAAGATGTGGGGGGAGCTAGGAAGATGGCAAAATGGAGACTTTAAGTCTTTCAAGGACACATTAAAGAGGCTGGGAAAAACCCTCCTCTCTTACCTGTGAAGCTATGCAAGTAGAGTATGAAAGTTGATACCCAGCTACGGACAGCCGGGCGGGCGAAGGCTCAGGGTCATGCCCCAACACAGAGCCTGTGCAGCAGCTTTAGCTCCAGGGGCTCTGTGTTAACCCTTCTGCTGACCGCCAGGCTGACTGAGTGGAGATGACAAGAACTGCACAGCAAATAAAACACAGACATGCAAAAAGAGTTTGTAAAAGTTACTAAACAGATCTGGCACAAAGAGCTGCAGGGAAACAGAGGTGGTCTTCTTCAGCTACTCCACTTAGGATGATAAGTTCTCAAGGAAAGGCTATGAGGAGGATTCAGAGAAATTATAAACAAAAACTGCTCCTTAGGAAACCTAGATATTAGACTTCCTAGAAAGGGGGCTTAAATTAACTTTTAGAAATACTCAAAGCAAATTACAGAATAAGAACTAAAGGAACCCGGAAGAATAGTGTCTCATCCAACAGAGGATATTAAAGAGACAGCAACTATAAAAAGTAAAACAAAACAAAACTAGAGCTGAATGCACAAGAGCTGAAAAGAAAAACCTCTACAGGGAGGCTCAGCAACAAAGGGAGGAGGAAGGGAGTGTGAAGATAGTAAGATTGGTACAAAGCATTCTTCACCATTTTTACAATGAAATTATCAAGAGATAGAAACATGTGTGGTGGTGCTGAAAACCCAGTGCTCAAGCGGCTAAAATAGAAGTAAACAGTTCAAGCCCAGCATGGGCTATTCTTAGACCCTGTCTCAAACAACAACAACAACAACAACAACAACCAGAGAGAGAGAGAGAGAGAGAGAGAGAGAGAGAGAGAGAGAGAGAGAGAGAGAGAGAGAGAGAGAGAGAAACTTGAGACCAAAAGGAGAGAAGCAATTCATCATATTTAGAGAAAAGATTGACATCAAATAAGCAAAGAATATATAAAATAACACCATGATCTATATTTTAATACATGTTCTCCATAAGGGATGTATTTTGAATTCAAATATACAATTAAGTTGAAAATAATAGGTTGAAAGAAAACATATTGCTCAAATAATAATTAGAAGACACCAAGAATATTCACACTAATACAAGAAAAAAGTATGTAAAAGATTACTATAGGAAGGGACTAGAGAGACTACTCAGTAATCAAGAGCAGGTACTACTCTTCCTGAACCCACATTTGGTTCCCAGCAGTTACACTGAGTGGTCCCAGGGCCTCTTCTGTCCTCCACAAATGCTTGCACTCGTGTGCACATGCATGTACACATGCATAAGCAATAAAATGAAACAAAAATTGTTATTAAAGGAGAACATAATATTGGAGAGAAGTTATTCCACCTAGAAACACACTGATTATATCAGCATGCACTCAACAGTGAGTCCTGAATACATAAAGGAAAAAGTGGCAGAGCTGAGGCGATACCACAAGGATGCTACCGGTGTCAAGAAGGGGTAGACCGGGCTCAGCCAGTAAAGGCATCTACCACAGCTTGGCAACCTGAGTTTGGTCCTGGAGATAGAGCCTGCTTCAACAAGAAGCTACATATTCTCTGACTTCTCCTTGTATGCCGTGGTACAAGTGAGTATTCACACACACCAAATAAACATTAGAAGTTTTCGAAGGAAGGTCCTGGGGAGGAACTAGGAACAACTCCATGTCTATAAATCCAATGACTTGGATTACCAGTTCCCTTAGAGACATGAATTGCTAAACATTCATTCAAGAAAAAGCAAGTAGCCTCACAAGCTCTATATTTATAAAAGCAATTTTGCTTTTAAAAGCTACCTGCAAAGGAGACTTCTGAGTAGGACAGTTTCATGGTAAATCCTTAACAAACATTTAAAGGAAAAAACCTGGATTTAACACAAATAAGCGCAAATGCTTCCCAATTCACTTAATTAAGCCAGTATTGTTCTGATAAGCCAGACAATAACATTACCAGAAAAGAAAAACTATGCATGAATAATCTCACAAGTACATATCCAAAAGTCTTCAACAAAATCTTAGCATGCTGTACCCAGCAATACAGGGAAAAGAAACACTTTAGAGTTGAGTAAAGTTTACCCAGAAATGCAAGGCTGCTTCAATATTTGAAAGTCATATAATCATATTGACAAAACATAGTATAGAAAAAGACCCACACACATATTGCCCACTGTCCTTCTTTAGAAGGGTGCGAAGACAGCCAGGCAGTGGTGGCACATACCTTTATGTACACTCAGGAGGCAGAGGTAAGCAGACCTCTCTGATTTCAAGGCCAACCTGGCCTACTACAGGGTGAGTTCCAGAACAGTCAAGGTTACACAAAGAGACCCTGTCTTGGGGAGGAGGTCTGGGGGAAAGGTGCAAAGAGAAGTTAATGAAAAAAAGATCTCTTTTTTTTAATGTTGCAGATGCAACTATATAGCCATGTGCAAAACAAATTTCAACTCATACACTATACCTTATACAAATTATTTCAAAATAGAAGCAGCTTGAAGCATAATCTTGGGGTTGGGGAAATGATTCAGTGGGTAAGAGTGTTTGCCACACAAGCATGAAGACCTGAGTTCAAATCTCCAGCACATAAATTAAAAGCCAGGCACAGCCGCAAACTCCTATAACCACAAGCTGTGAGTGAGTGGAGACAAGATTGCTGGAGTTTGCTGGAAGCCAGATGAACTCTTAAGTTCATTGAGAAACCCTGAGCCAAGGAAATAAGGAAAAGAGTGATGGAGCATTCAATGATAGATACTCAATACCCCCCCCAACAAATGTGCATATGCCACTATAAACATGAAGATACACATACATACACACATTATTATTCTAAACATTTTTTTAAAAAGAGAAAACAGAGCAACATATCACTGGTACAAACATGGTGTAACTGGTGCTCTCAAACACTGATGCGGGGAGCAAAGCTTGCTAGAACTACTGCAGAAGGCCAACAGTCTGTACAGGAAGCTGAGCATATGCACACACACACACATACACAAACACACACGCACACATGCACGCACACACACACACACACTGGTTCAGCAGCTTTACAAACCTTAACATTTGCCAATCACATAAAAGACAAATGCCAGCAGCAACACAATTGGCAACACAAAATGTATGAGGAACCAAACACCTATAACATCAGAATGCATGGTCGCTGGCATGATCACATAATAAATTGTTTTTTTTTTTTTTTGGTTTTTTGAGACAGGGTTTCTCTCTGTAGCCCCGGCTGTCCCGGTACTCACTCTGTAGACCAGGCTAGCCTCGAACTCGGAAATCCGCCTGCCTCTGCCTCCCAAGTGCTAGGATTAAAGGCGTGCGCCACCACCGCCTGGCTAATAAATTGTTAAATGGTGATGAGAAAGAACAAGTAAACCTCAAATCTTAACACTGAATGAAAAAAGCCACACTTCAAGAAAAATACAGCCATTTAAACAAAGTTAAAACAAAAGCTAATCTGTGGTGTTTACAATGTTTGGACTTGGGAAGAAGGAGTCAAAAACTGGAATTGGCATAGAGGGATTTCTAGGGGCAGTTAAGGGTCTGTTCCTGATTTGGCAGCTACAGGGTCTGTGCACTTGAGCCATGTGATTAGAATTTTCTCATTATTTTGTGAAAATTTCATATTTAAAATATATACTTTAAATATACTTATCTACTTATTTTGTGGGTATGCATGTGCCATGGGCATGCATGCACCGTTGGCACACATGCACGTGAAGGTCAGAAGACAACTTGTGGGACTTGTTCTCTTCTTCTATCACGTAAGTTCCTAGGGATTGATCTCAGGTAATCAGTTTCGAGGACAGAGGCCCTTACCTGCTAAGGTATTTCACAAGCCCCAAAATATACATATTTTTAAGCTTTAAAAAATAAACAGATAAATCTGTTTAGTTCCCTCTACATGTTGAATGGCCTCTCTAGCATAACTAGACTCCTTGATCAATCTCCTTGGTGCTCCTTTGTTCACAACTCTTATCATGGCTTCATTCTTTAAAAAAAAAAAAAAAAAAAAAAAGATTTTAAAATTATACTGTGTAGCCATCTTTTTGCCTGCTTTATGACTTGTTTTTTGCTTCTGACCTTCTCCACATACTTTCCATCCTCATTCCCTAATGCTAAATAGGAGAGAAACAAGGATAGAGGAGAAAGAGGGCAGTGTTATTGTTAGAGTAAGTCTTGCTGATTAAGAGTATTTAGTTCCTGGGGCAAGTTTGATCTTCACTGTCGGGCTATCTATTTTCTTCTTGTTGTTTCTTCTTTGCACATGATCACTTAACAAACTGTGACCAATATCCAACCAACAATTCACCCCACCTCTAGGGCCCTAGCATTTATACACCCTCTGAAAAGTCCACAGACTTCCAAACATTACACAATCACAGAAAGTATCTGCAGCTGGCAAAATCACATCCCTGCCAGAGCATGAGGCAAATCATAGTCAGCTGCTATGTACAGTCTGAAGTAGCCCCACACCCCCACCAGGGATTAAAACAAAAACATTCTTATAATATTTCTGTGTTTTAAAGAAACCAAATTTCCAAACTTCTCACCACAACATTGATTGTGCATGTGCATTTGTGCCACAGCACATGTGTGAAGGTGTGAAATACAACTTTTAGGAGTCAGTTCTCTCCTTCTACTCTGTGGAGCCATTTTGCCAGCCCCTCTGTAGCAGCTTGCTACACTGATCTTCCCAGCGTGCACCCCCTGAGCTTGCTCTTGTCCCGGGAGCTGGCCCTATCTTACTTCTGCTCATCTCTTGTCCCCGGGAGCTTCCCAGCGTGCACCCCCTGAGCTTGCTCTTGTCCCGGGAGCTGGCCCTATCTTACTTCTGCTCATCTCTTGCCCTTCACCCTCCCTTTAAATATCACTAAACAGCAGCTTTCCTGTCACCCTGATTGAAGGCAGCCTTGCCAGCTTACTCCCAGTCACTCTGTTCTAGACGTGGGTTAGTCTTTTCTGTAGTATCCCAGCCTTCAGAGCCTGATGGGCTTGGTCACAAAGACTCAACATTTCCATGCTATGGGGAAGCGTCTATGGATGGTGCAAAATGACAGATGTGATTGTGTTCCAATAGAATATCATCAAAGAATACCATTGAGTTTCTTCTCATTCCATATGTCATAAAATAGCCTTCTTTTGGTTTTCCCCAAAGTACTTAAAAATCGATAATAGGTAGGCAGGGTAGGTCTGGCCCATGAGCAGTCCCTATTATGACACGGTGTTCTGAAGCCTTATTATCCCCATTGTCATCTGAAATGGCATCCTTTTGGGGCCAGTGAGATGGCTTATCAAGTAAAGGTGCTTGTGACCAAGCCTGAAAACTCAAGTTCAATCTCTGGAACCCACACAGTGAGGAGAAAACCGATTCCCCTGAGGTGTCCTCTGGTCTCCACATTCATCCCATGCCATGTGTGTACCCATGTGCGTGTACGCACATACACAATAAATGTTCAAAAGTGGAAGATATCATTTAAACACCTATTCATCTCCTATTCTTCTCCACCCCTAGAGTAGGAGCTACAGAGAGGGGCTTGTGTGGTTCCCTTGCATCTGTACTGCCCATCACATCCCTTGGCTCTACAGAAGAAATGAAGGACTAAGCCAACCTTAGTGGGGCTTTGACCTGGACTTTGTTGATCTTCTTCTGAACATGGACCGTGGGTATAGAATCCTCCCTCAATGTCTCGTCAATTACGGAGTCTTGCCGGGCTGAGTGGATTCGAGTGAGGTTTTCTCCTTGGTGTAAACTTGTCTTACGGAGCCGATCATGATTAGACCCGGGTTTCACCTTGACCCGACTAGCTTCTGTGTCTTCTTTGGGGCTGGGGCTGGGATATTCTAAGGTGAACAGACCTGTCAACAGGAATGCTGTTGTTACTTTCTCTGGCTCTGCTTCTTGGTCCCTACAAACTGGACCACTGAGTCTGTTTTAGCTCACACTCACTAACCTTCACTGGCTCCTGTCCAGCCTGCCTTGCTCTGCTTCTAACACACTGCCCTACTCAGTAGTCAGCATGAGTGAACACATCTCATTCCCGCTTCTTCTGCATGACCCAACCTCAATCTTACTTTCCCTACATGCACTGTAAGAATTATGATCTCCACAGTACTCAACAGTGAGGTTAGGAACATCCCTTCCCTGTGTTCCCTTCCCTGAGGATACAGTCTCTCAGGTCTCTACACTGAGGCTGATTTCATCCTCTTCTTTGTTGAGTTATGGGTTGTTGGTTTTGTTGATGTTGTTGTTGTTTTTTGTTTTTTTTTTGTTGTTTTTTTTTTATCTTGCCTTTTCTACTTAGTCCAGTAGAAATTTCTGAGGCCAGAGACCTATTGTTCCTTCATTCACCTAGCAAGCCTTTATTAAATGGCTGCTGGGCATGAAGACAACCAAGATAGGCCCTTTGCCACTGAGAACTTGTGACAGAGGACAAAGCGGGTAGGCAAACAAGGGGGTAGTCACAAGACTGGGTAACAAGATTTATAACTAGAGCAGTGTAGAGAACTTTCAGAGCAGCCATGGGAGCCACCAGAAAGGGGTTGGGAGCCCCACTTTGTGAGGGAAGTCAAGGAAGGCTCACAAAGGCAAGGCACAATTGAACCAAATCTCTGCTGCAAAAGAGAGACTCCTGGTAGAAGCTGTGTGGGAGCATGGCTGCAGAGCACAGATATGGAGGCCTGAGAGTGCTCTGTGTCCAGCAGTGACAGCCTTGGAAAGATTCTTCTCTTCTGAGATCATCCACAGAAGAGAGAGGAAGGAGTAAGCGCCAGTTATAAAGGACAACCGAGGGCATAGGGGACAAAGCAGAAAGGACACAGAGGAATGCACAAAGTCTGTGAGAGAGAGGAAAATAACAGAATTGAATGGAGACACTAAAAAACACATAGCGGGAGAGCTCAGAAGTTAAAGTTATCTCCATTCACCAGTCCCAGCTGTGTCCTTGGGTAATCCCCTTAGAAAATACGAGGTGGCTCTACCTCTTAGAAGGTGGAAGCTCAAGAGGTGAAAGACACTCAACTTTGAGACGGGTGACCCAAGATGTGAGATGCTTTCCACAGGCCTCTGCACCTCTCTGCCCTTACCTGCTGCCAGCAACACAGAGTTCATAAACTGAGTCACAGTCTTCTGAAACCGCTTCTTGATCTCAGCCAGGGCTCTGTTTATTTTTGACACCTTTTCATCCATGAGGCTGATTCTGCGAACTGGCTGGAGGGAGGCAAATGGGGTTGGGGGTAGTGGTTACCTGCCCTCAGGGAGCTGTCTGTCTGCTCAGAATGACTGACTCTGCTCTGAAGGTTAAATGGCTCTTCCTTCTGCCTAGAATACATCTCTGCCTCCCTCGACCCAGTCCTTTTAGCACGCAAGGCCAGACCTGACCGGACTCTCCCACTGTAGAGGGCTTCTCTGTGTACTATGACCCTGTGCCTTGACTCCCACTGTGCTATATGACTGCAAGGTAAGTTAGCACTTAAGTAACTGGGTACATTTGTCCTGTCCCCCTAAACTGCAAGCTTTGGGGAGGTAAGGGCTGTGTCTTAGTGTCCTCTGATTTCATGCAGAAGGTGCTTGGTAAATGCTATTGTTTTATGAATGACTAAGGCTCCCGACAAGTAGTTCATAAGCATTCTTAGAGTCCTTCCACCTGGCCAGCTACCAGAGTACTGGCTGTGAACAACTCCTAGCTGAAAAGCCAAGCTGGCCAGGGTGATAGAGACCAGCAGGTCATCCACATCACAAAGGGCCAGGCTCTCACCTGGAACTGGGGTTACTCTGAAGGGTCATTTGGCTTCAGGACTTCCTATGGTATCCCAGACACCTCTGCATCAGCTTCCCTGAAGTTCAACCTCTCTCTGCCCCAGTCCTCAAAGCAGTCATTTCCATTAAGCTTCTGTGGGCTAGTCTCATTTTCTGAAGAAGCTGTTCTGAATAGCCAAAGGCTTCCATGGTACTGCAGAACCAGGCCCCGAATCCAGAGTTCACTGTGCTCAGTCTTTCCCCGGGAAGCCTTCCCTTGGTTCTTCAGCCAGTGGCATTTGCTTTCTACTAACAGTCCACATCTACCCGTTCCCATCATGTCTGCCTGGGGTCTTGTTCATTTTTCACTTCCTTTATCCCTAAATGTGGCTGACTCCTGAAGAGTAAGCTCTATGCTTTTTCTATTGCTCACTTAACAGAGTAAAAGTATGAAATTTTTCCTTCTGTGGACTTTAAGCCTCAGATGGAGTTAGTAGGAAAAGGAGCAGACAGATAATCAGAACAAGGACTAAGCTGGTAAGAACCCCCATGAAGGATGGCCCCAGTTACTAGCAAAGCCTGAGTCATCCTGAGTAGTCCCAGCCACTACTTCTGGGCTAATTTTATTTATTTATTTGTAATTTATATCCACACTGGTTCCAAAAAGGATCCAAGGCAGCACTCTGGGCTAATAAAGCATTTAAGTCAAAGCATTGCCTCGCTTCCAAAGTGCTGCCTAGATAGAAATATTTAGTGAGGAGCCAGGCCTCAGGGCTATAAAAGCTGGGACTGCCATTCTGCCTGTCGCTATGATAGGTGGCTCTCTCTGGGATGGGTGTCTGGGGAAACCATTTAAACAAGCTTCCCAATGACAGAGACACTGTCCTCCCCGAGAGTCCTCCTTTCTAGGAGGCCATGCATTTTTACAGAACCAGAGCCAAACAAGCTAGACCTGTGGTTGAAAGGACTGAAGATCCCAGGATAGAGTTCAAGTTGGGTTGGCCTTCACACATCGTTATACAGACAGGGAAACCTAAGCTATACCAGGAAAGTTTCTGGACCAAGGCCCTGTGTGGTCTCTTCCTAACCTGGGCTCTTTGCCAGACTCAATGCTCTGAAAGTTTTCTTTGTCCTTGAAGCTGCCAGTTCCAAGGATCTAAGATGACCAGTTATCTGAGCTGGGAGTTCATGCAGAAATCACTTGAAACGCTGAACCGTGTTGTTTAGGACAAAGTTTGGAAATCCCATTGCTCACAGGGAATGGTTACACTTATTTATTTGTTTCTGTTCATCTAATTATAAATACAATTATAGAAGACACTGTGCCTTTTTAAGTAGAAGCAATTACAGACAGAATGCTTTTTTGGCAAGTCAGCCTTCTCCATTACTAGTGTGTGTCATCTATAATGCAACATGTTTTCTGAGGCTATTTTAATGCATCGGCCTGTTTATCTCTGTGTTGAATGTCCCCAAGATAGTCATGTTCCTTGAGTTATTGTGTTATTTTAAATAACTTGTCATCCTTCTCCTTCCTGTCAGGCTGTGCCTTTGTGAGCCCCTTGATGGAGACCTACACTTAACATTTAGCACAGTATAGTAGAAATACAACATGAGCTAGTTTAATGCTTGGCAGCCATATTCAAAACATCCTAAAGGTATAGTTAAGTCTAATAATATATTTATTTTCTCGAGTATATTTACAATGATCATTTAACACGCAATAAAAATGGGCAATTACTGAGAAATTTTACGTTCTCTTCCCATTAAGTCTTTGAAACACAGGATGTGTTTCCATTGAGATTTCAAATAAATTTGTACTCCTTGCACTCCAAAGGTTCGACAGCCTTGTGTGACTGGTACGATGTCTGCACAAATTGGACAGAACAGCTTGGCTCTAGTTCTGACTCACTACACTTGCACTGAAGTAAGGCAAACTCCATTTGAATTATGTAGTTTTCCCAGGCTGAGAGTGAGCACACAGACTTGAGAGTTATTTCATTCAGCTCATCTGGATGGTCTTTACGTTGCTTATGTCATGGTTCTCAGAAAACACTAAGATTATCAGACATAGTATGCATTTAACAATGACCATTAGAAGAACCTGGAGCCAAATGGACATGAGAGAGGCATCAACCTGCAAGTTTGCTCATCACGGCTCGCTCATCTAGCCTACCTGCTTGCCATCTATCCTTCCTTCCTCTCTTACTTTCTTTCCCATGTGCTAGTTAAATGCTCTGTACTGTACCTAAGCCACTAGAGTTAGAATTCTTGCTGCTGGTGTAGTCTGAGCTCACAGGCACCTTAGTGTCCTTCATGTTTCTATGAGAGCTTTGTAAATACCTTCTTCCCTATGCCTCTGTTACATGGCATGAACCAGGCTGGACTTGTAACTGGTATGTGTTCTTTCATTCCTTCCATTAGACTGAAAGTTCCAGACTAGAAAGAAGCTTCATTTCTACACCTCCAGCAGCTGTCATGATACACTGCAAGTGCTGATAAAGGTTTGCTGAATTCTTTAATAAATTAATGAAAGACAGATGGTGCTGGAGAAAATGCAATGGATAACGCAGGCATGATGCTTTTCTTTGAGTCTTCTTCATATACCATGGGACTACAATGAATGTCTGCCCCATGTCTCTGTGTAACTGAAAGGTAGTCAGCTGTCTCTGAGGGCCTGAGAGCTTATGGCATGCAATGGTAATGTCCCACCGCTTAAGAACACCTTGGTCGGGTCCTTAGAATTGATCATTCCAGCCAGGATGCCACTGAAGGGACAAACATTACTATTTGTGATTCCTGCAAGGGGGCCATGTGTAGACAGGCCTGCACTGGGCAAGCCAACTCTAGAGAGTCCTAGGAACCAATCACAGCAACAATCAACAGGTGAATATAGTGATTTGCCCCGTTCATGTGAGCTCTGTTAGCCCAGTCTTACTTTCATGCCAAGGGTTGTCTTTTGGACACCCCAGGGTTTTGGGATGGCATCTTATTCATTTACTCTGTCTTTTCTATGATGCTCTTTTGCCCAGGCCACAGTCAGACCAATGAATGGAAAGACTGAATTTAAAAAGGTTCTGTTGTATTTTTGTCTTCTCAATAAATAATGGGAAAGTACAGCCATCTCTCTGCTTATGGGATCTATATTCCCACAGATGTGAACATCTCCAGAGATACCCGACCTCTCACTTCCCTTGTATGCATGGTGTGGGATTCACCATTTACTACACCAAGGCCATCCCTAGATTACCTAGCCTACTAGTACAGTGAGGGCCCTACACCAGTCATTACTTCACTGTGTGCTCTTCAGGGAGTGAGGCACAAGCAGACTGTGTATATTCAGTTCAGACACAGTATCTTTTTCTGAGAAATTTCCATTCACAGTTGCTTAAGCATGGGGATATGGAAGAGCCTTGCATACAAGGTAGTAGGAGAAGCCCCAGCATGGCAATCTCTGCTGAGACACCCTGAGTCAGGGCTACATACCCCACATGCTCTGCCCTACTCATCCACTTTGCCTTACCCGTTTGTCATGCAGCACGTTATGGGGACAGCTTTTGGGTGACACACTGAGTGTTACCGTCTCATTCATGGAGGTGAAGGTGACGGTGATGGAGTCCTGCCCCAAGACTGTGAGCTTCATCTGTTCATTCACCTGCAGATACAGAAATCAGCACTCATGGATCTCTGTTTCTTCCAAGCCCAAGGCACAAATCCTTTTCAGCTTGGAGCTGAGATGTGTGAGCTTTCCAGATCTTGTGCTAGAATCTAACTTGCATAGAGAAGACAGAATACCAGTGTCCTTTTGGAGATTTACTGAGAACGTCAGCAATGCCTTCCTTCCCTGTTCCTTCTCTTCCAAGTCACTCTTGGAAGCAGCTGCAAAGCAGTGCAGGTGTGCCAGGCGGCGAGTCAGCTTGAGTCCTGTAGACTGCACTGGGATACCATCGTGGGTCCTGGACGGGACAGCTGCAACTACTCAGGCACCAACTGACTTGAATCTTGTTCTGCTAGTAAGCTGTTCAGTCTCCCTGAATCTCAGACTCTTCAGCATGAAATAGGTATGGAGCTACTGTTCAGTTTAAATGGAGCTTTTTTGTTTTTCAAGACAGAGTTTCTCTGTGTAGTCCCAGCTATCCTGGAACTTGCTCTGTAGACCAGAATGGCCTCAAACTCACAGAAATCCATCTGCCTCAGCCTCCAGAGTGCTAGGATTAAAGGTACACGCTGTCATCACTGCCCGACCAAATGACATTTTTAATGGCAGGAGAGTCTTTCTATGCCATAAATGCTCCTGCCTTTCATGAGAGGATAGTTCAGAGCACGGAGAACAGAGCAGCTTGTTTACTTCTCGATGGCTTGCCAATTCTGAGCATTACTTATGCAAAGCCACAGAGCATGCAACCCTCTACCACTGTGTTCCTCCCAGTCTTTGGGGCTCTGAATACAACATCTCTTTACCTACAGATACACCCCTAGGCTGTTCTGAATCAAGAGAGCTCTCTACTCTGCTCCTTCTTTCATTAGTCCAGATGTTGGCCCAGTAGTCAGGGCCTCATTGTCTCATCACTGAGTCTCTGCTTCATGCACTCAATCATCTGGATCTGGCCCATCACCACCCCAAAGACAATAAACCATCATGTGCCAAGTCTCTGGATATCTTCAGATTTGCTGATCACTCCTATGTAAAAGAAACTACCCACTCCTTGTCTAGAGAGATGTGGAACAGAGATGTCATCATGAACTCAAGCTTTGCTGAGGGGCCAGGTTCTATTCCAGGTTTGAATCTTATCAATTGGGCAGTTATAGGGAAGTCTATTACCTTCTCTGAGCCTGGAGATAATAATAGAGTTACTCTCAGAGAGTGCTGAGCATCCTCCATGGGCTAAAATATGCATAAGGCTTAGCATGGTACAGCTGTTACTTATTGTCCTGCGCCCTGGGTATTTGCCCTCTCCTAAAGCCCACAATATAGATGCTCTACAAACTCAGTCAAAGCTCCTCTTCTTAAGAGATTATTTGCTACCTGACAAGTCTGTTCTCTCTCAGGTCAGGAACCAAATTATAGGTCCCAGATATTCCATTGAGTCAAATCAGCACATGTAAAACTGTACAGGGCACAGTAATAGATATGTGCAAAATGTTATTTAAAAACGTTATTTTGTGTGCTAACTAAAAAATGGATTAAATTAAATTAATCTAAGATGCCCATATTTGTTCCTGATCCAAGGGAGTCTTGCAGATCCTCTAGAGCTGGAGTTACAGGCCATTGTGAGCCACCCAGTGTGTGTGCTGGAAACCAAACTCGGTCCTCCGCAAGAGCAGTACAGAGTCCTAGGTGCTGAGTCGGCTCTCTAGCTCTGGTCTCTACTTCTTGTTAATCCTCCACGTTGAGGCTTAACTGAGCTTTCGTGCTCTTAGCTTAAAAGCTAAGCAGCTGCTCCTACTTCAAACAGAGTTGAACCAGCCCCTAACAGGTTGACCTTCCCACTGGTAACTAAAATGTTGCAGGAGAAAACAAAAACAAAACTCCCCCAAACTACTATTCTCTGGCTGAGAAGAGTGAGCACATAGGAACTCTTAAATGAGACCATGCCAGACCCAACACAAAGCCTTTAGGAGTGATGCTCTTTCATTTTATCTAGAATTCTCCTCCCTCCCTACCTCTGAAGCATACATTATCACTCCATGCTATAAGTCATGGGCCACCTTCTATTCCAGCCTACTTCTGACCACATAGGGCTTTGCTGTGCAGCTCCAGGGTAAGGCACAGTGCTAAATGTGTGGGCGTGGTGATGCACACCTATAATCCTAGCAATCAGAAGATGGAGCAGATGAGTTCAGTGCCAGCCTGTCTTTATTACTGCCACAGATAGGCATTACTGTGCAGCAATTTTCCCCAAATTAAAACACTGTCCTGGAGGGAGGACAGAGGCTTCTAATACTTAGGAAATAAACAAACTTTCAAGTTCAGGAAAGCCAAAACTTAAGACTCACAGGGCCCCTGCTTAGAGTATATAAGAGAGAAATGACTTCTGGGGAGGAGACTCTGGGACCAACTGAGCTGTCGGGATTGACGCTGGTACTTGCCAGCTGCCTATGAGCTGTGTAGAAAACTCTCAGGATCCATCTTTGGTGGGCTGGCACCCATGCCAGGGATGGCTGTTTGATAATGCAGCCAATTGCTTTTGAGCCACGCAAGCTTTTTAAGTAACTCTCACTCTTACATTGATAAGTAACTCTAATAAATTCATTTGTCAAGCCAGACTGTAGTAGAAATGTTTCTTTGGTTGTGGGTTCATGCCCTATCTAGGGTGAGCAGACATTTGTTCACATCGTCTCAGGAAAATCACACAATGGGCACTATTTTTAAAAAGCTATTAGGTCAGCAAGAAGGTTCAGTGGGCAAAGGTACAAGCTTCCAAGAGGGACAACTGGGATTCAAGCCTTGGGACTTATGCGGTAGAAGAGAACCAACTCCTGCAAATGTCTCCTGACATCTGCATGTGTGACACGGTATGCCCTCATGTGCACATATACACACACACTTGTGTGGGCATGCACACACACGGGAAAAGAAATATATGCTGCTATGCATTTACTAAATATGTTCCTTACTTAGTTAAATTGCCGTCTTGAGCTCCGATAGCTGAATAACAACCGCGCAGTAAGAGTTAGAGAGACACGGAGACAAATGCATCAAGCCTGACTTCTACCATAAGCATGCCAAGTCCTCCTTGTGTGCCCCTGCTGGCACAGCTAGCTGTCTTACTAGAGAAGTCCTGCTGACCGACGGTAGAATGTTCTAACTGCTACCCATAATGTTTGCTTCTGTAAACAAGTTTAAGTACAGTGAAAGTTCCCTTCCATGGTCATAAAATGCAAACTGCATGAAAATGGCCATGTAGTAGGCAGAACATTTCAGAACTAACATACAACCTACAAAAACTGTAAACAAAACAAAACAAAAAACAAAAACCTCCAAGTGAACAGCTGCATTTGCAAAGCACGAGCTCAATCTAGGCCAGCTAGGATAAAATGAACCTGAGTTCTATGACTTTTCAAGTATCCCTTGGTTCTTTAGCAGCCAGTTTCCTACAAAATAAAAGTAATAAAATTTCTGAGAAAGTAAAAAAATAAATTTTTTGTTGTTGTTGTTGTTTTTTGTTTTTCGAGACAGGGTTTCTCTGTATAGCCCTGGCTGTCCTGGAAATCACTCTGTAGACCAGGCTGGCCTCAAACTCAGAAATCCACCTGCCTCTGCCTCCCAAGTGCTGGGATTAAAGGCATGTGCCACCACCACCCAGCAAAAAATAAAATTATTAAAAATAAAGCTGTCAACTACTATAAATGACGCTTCACAAAATTAAGGGTATTTTACAATAAAATCAAATAAAAATCATATAGAAGGAGGCTGCCATGGAGGATCAGTGCAGTAGCCTACCATTGCTACAGGCTGGTGAAAAGCAAGGGAGCCTACTCTGGACCAATGTCGACTGTCTCACCACCTCTAAACAGAACCAGGTGGTCTCAGGGCACTGCTGTCTGTCAGGCACTTCCCTTCAGTACTGAGCGGCCTGTGGAAGCTATCCTGACCGAGCTGCCCACATACCTTGTACTCCAGAGAGAGTAATGTCTCCGTCTTGCTGGCCCAGCTCCACCTGTGGACTATGTAGCCCTTTTGGTCATTTGTGATCCCACCTTCTTCATCCAAAACCAAGACATATGGACAGCTGGGAGATACACAAAACATAGAAAAAACTTATAGGCCATGAGAGAACCCCTTCATCATTATAGGCTATGGATGGGCAGGGCTGGGAGAGTCTGCCCCAGTCTGAAAGAAAGTTGACTGGACATAAACAATCTGAGAAAGGGAATGAGAGGGCTGGAGAGATGGCTCAGTGGTTAAGAGCCCCAACTGCTCTTCCAAAGGTCCTGAGTTCAAATCCCAGCAACCACATGGTGGCTCACAACCATCCGTAACAAGATCTGACTCCCTCTTCTGGAGTGTCCAAAGACAGCTACAGTATATTTACATATAATAAATAAATAAATCTTTTTTAAAAAAAAAAGAAAGAAAGAAAGAAAGGGAATGAGAGAGTCTGAAGACTCCTGTGAGCAGCTTTACTTCTCCATTCACTGTGGTCTAAGACTCCTAACACCAACTGATGCTAGTAGGGGTGTCAGTGGAGAAGGGACAGGCTGCGGCAGACAATGTAAGGCTCAAGTAAAACCCAAAAGCTGAAATTTTAAATTTTTCTGTAGCCCAGGAGCCTGGCACAAAGATATCAAGCACCATAATGTGAACTAGAACATGTAAACATGAAAGGAAGTCACTTCTTCCAAAAAACAACTTAGGAAAAGCCAGACAAAAATCAACTCTGTCTGATTTTTGCTGTCAAGAGTATGTGCTCTCTTTAGAGACCCTGTGCATGATGGTTAACCTGAAATGTCAACTTGAGTAGCTTGGAAATGCCTAGATTAGTGGATCATGCCTCTGGGTCTACCTGTGCTTTCAGAAATGAACAGGTTCTCAGGGCTTTGCCCTAACCAGCAGATTAATCCTTTGATGGGTTCACAATATACTGGCATTATTAGGAGGTGGTGAAAGGCAGGAGGTAAGGCCTCGGTAACAGAAGTTAGTCACTGAGTCGTATCTTGGGGTGGACTGTATTTTGCTCTGATCCTTTCCTGCTTGTCTACGTTCTAGGTCACCATGATGTGAACCACCCTAATCCACAGTGCTATGACAAACTAACAGCTCTAAAACTGTGAGCCCAAATAACTCTTCCCTTCTTCAAGTCACATCAGCTGCTTTGTCACAGTAACGAGACACCACTCATCCTGTCTACCCACTCCTGGGGAAAGTAACTTTTTTCTAGTAAAGAATTCTTCTGGGTGTGAAAAATGGGATGTAGGTCAGTGGCAGAGTGCTTGCTTAGTATTTATAAGGTCCTGGTCCTCAGCCCTGAAAACAACAGCAAATGCCCTGTGTGTCTGACCAAGAATGGAGTTCTTAGTGTTCTGGGGTACCCAGTGGGAGACTCGAAGTGTTTTCCTTGTCACTGTGCAAAATGCAACACAGACCCACAAACTCGGCTTCCAAGAACGTGTTCCTGCAGGACTGCCTCATCCTGCCTTGAGGCCGCTCTACACTCCTTCAGTCACCACCTTACTTCATGAGGCTAGACTTCCCTTGACCTACTCACCTGCTCTTCAGGTTGTAGTAAACACAGCCCAGGCCTTCAGCATTGAACAGAGCCAGGAAGGTATTAGGTATGTCATTGAAGAGGCAGGTGATGGGTTTTCCTCTGCAGCATGTGGGAATCTGAAGTAAGGCGATGTTTCCGGAGGGATAGCTGGCAGATACAGTCAAGTCGAACTAGCAGAGGATCTCCAGGTGCTGGCCTCAGGGTCCCCACAGAGAAGTGTGAAAGGATTCTTCTCTTGTGTATTGTTCCCTTCCTTCCTTCACAGATCCTGTCTGTACTTTGCATGTGTCACAATTAAATAATTACAGAACCCAGCCATGCCCCAGATCCTTCCTGGATCTACTTCTTACTCCTCACACTACCTTACGGGAAATGGTTCTATCTCTGTTTCGCATGTCAGGATGGTTTTCACAGGTCTGAATGGTAGTAGAGTTAGTGCTAAAGCATGAAGATTCTCAGGAAAACCAGAGTGAGGAGTTCACCTGAGTGAGAAGTCAGAGGGG
This sequence comes from Mastomys coucha, assembly GCF_008632895.1. Lineage (NCBI taxonomy): Eukaryota > Metazoa > Chordata > Mammalia > Rodentia > Muridae > Mastomys > Mastomys coucha. The sequence goes on along the minus strand of NW_022196903.1, from coordinate 85,652,864 downwards.
TAGAAAATGCCTTGCCCCATCTCATGCCACAATGAATGCAAAGCCAGAGCATGGTCTCCAGAGCCAGCAGTATTTCCAGCACTGTCAGGCTGTCTCCCCTTTTGGCCAGTCTGTTAGGAAAATAATGTTTCTCTGCTCCTTTCCTAGCTCAGAGGCCTCAGGAGTCACTCACTGATCCTCAGAAAGGCACAGTGCTGGCAGCTTCTTCTCTATGTAGAACTGCAGAAGCAGTACTCCAGGTAGGAGGACTGGGGTGTCTGGCACTGCAATCCATCTCCCTCAGTTTTTTCCACCAGCCAAATAAAAACAGAGACAGAAGGAGAGAGGGTGATCTGAAGGTAGAAATGACACAAAGTAACCTATCCGAAATTCTAGAGCTTAGGTAGGTAGTGCAATGAGCAAAACAAGATTTCACTAAATAAGTACAGCAGTAAGTTAAACAATAAAATTTAAAAAATCATTTACTGGAAAGTCAATGAGCTGAAATTATCTAGACTGTAAAGAATAAAGGGAAAGAAGAAACCCCAGGCCTGACAGTTCAGGTCTGGGGTTCTGGAACCTGGGAGACTGAGACAGGAAAATACCTGAGTTCTAGGCTAGCCTGAGCTACATACTTTCAGGTTAGCCTGAACAACAGTATAAGATTCTATCTATCTATCTATCTATCTATCTATCTATCTATCTATCTATCTATTGACAATAATAACAACAACAATCCAAGAAAGATTAGAAACTCAGGGCCCCAGGAAGGATCATCAGGCACAGCAACATATGCATAACAGGAATTCCAGGAATCCAGGAAAAAGGAGACAGAGAAGACATACAAAGAAGCAAAATATACTGGATGAAGCTGGATATGTTTGTGAACATCTTTAATCCTAGAATTTGGGAGACAGAGGCAAGGAATCTCTTTGAGTTCCAGGACAGCCAGAGCTACACAGAGAGATCCTGTTTCAAAAAAAAAAGAAAGAAAGAAAGAAAGAAAGAAAGAAAGAAAGAAAGAAAAGAAAGGAAAAGGAAAAAAGAAAGAGAAAGAAAAAGAGAAAAGAAGAAAAAATACCATCCCCCCCCCACAAAAAAAAAACCAAAACAAAAACCTGGTGGACTCACAATACTTGTTGACTTAAAAACTTACCATAAATCTTTAATAATTAAAGCAATGTGGTCTGGCATAAGGATAGACATCAAAATTAGAACAGTGAATTAAAAATGAGTCTAAAAATAGATCCTTCCATCTATAGTCAATTTATTTTTGCCAAATCTCCAGGACCAGTCAAAGAGGGAAAAGTGTTCTCTTCAACAAGGACAACAGGATACCCATGTGCAAAGGAATGGGCCCTTCGCTCATACAAGATGCAGATGCTAGTTCAGAATACCTCCAGGACCTATATTAAAAGTGTCATCTAGGGCTGGAGAGATGGCTCAGTGGTTAAGAGCATTAACTGCTCTTCTGAAGGTCCTGAGTTCAAATCCCAGCAAGCACATGGTGGCTCCCAACGATCTGTAATGTGATCTGATGCCCTCTTCTGGTGTGTCTGAAGACAACTACAGTGTACTCACATATAATAATAACTTTTTTTTTTTTTTAAAAAGGCGTCATCTATAAAGCTGTTAGAAGGGAAACACAGGGTAAATGTCATGACCTTGGATTTGGCAGTGATGACATGGATGTGAAACCAAAAGCATTAGCAACAAAATTGGGAAATTTGGACTTGATCAGTGGTAGAGTATGTTTGGCACACTGAAGCCTTGGGTTCAAGTCTTAGCAACTGCCTCACCAAAAGATAGCCAAAGGAGGAGCAAAGGGACTAGAACACAGTGCAAAGACCACCTGCCAAAAGGAGCAAATGCAAAGCTATCCAGCATCACTGTTACCAAGGGATTCCAGCTGATTCCTGTGAAGAGTGGTGAACTGAGCCAGCTGGTTCTGAGGGCTGCACCAGGAGGTTGAAATCAGCTCCGGCTTGGAACAGGCCACCACAAAGACTTATCACTTCTATCTAAGCTCTGTGTGCAAAAACAGAGTTGGTGGGAAAAGCCAGCCTTCTACAGAAACCAGGTGGGGAAGAAGAGCTTTCCAAACAGTTCACCCAGGAGGGATTCAACAGCTAAGGTGTACCTTAGCCTTTGAACACAGCGACACAGAACTTCTTTAAGATTATGTGGTCCAACTCACTCAACATGACAAGAGAAGTAAGGAACTCAGATTGAGTAGCATGTGCAGGGTCACTGTGATGGCTGCTGTGGACTGTCAGCAACAGAATTATGTAGGAAACCAGCCTCTTGCGGTGTCTGGGATAGTATTTCCCCTCAGAGAGGTTTAAATGAGGTGGAAAGACCCGTCTTGAATGCAGACAGCACCATTCTGTGGGTCAGGGTCCCAGACTGGATTAAAAGGAGGAAGCGAGCAGAACACTGGGACTCATCTCTAGATGTTTTCTCATATGAACAACTTCACACATATGCCACCAGGCCTGACATGACGGACAGTACCTTCATGCTGAGAGCCAAAACAAACCCTTCTTTCCCAAAATACCTGGTATGATGTTTTGTCACACCAACAAGGCAAGTAACAAATATGTATAAGAACCAACCCTGGCCTCTGTGACTCCCAAGGAGAAAATAGACTTATTGGCAGGATGCCATCGCTGTTGGAGTCAAGCTGAGTGTTCCCACAGCAATGGGTAAGAGGCTGGAGGTGATTCCACCTCCAGCACCTCAAAATTCTGGGACAGGTAAGAACAAAGATCTCAGGCAACTCTTCTCCAGTCCCCTTGCTAGAATGCTAACTTGTAAACATGTTGAACCTGGTTAACACAGTGAAGAGTCAGAACTAGGGCAAGGGAGCCCCATGATCTCTCAAGAAGCAGCTTTCCGTGGGCCATAAGTTTCCTGCAGCTGTAGCTCACAGTTTACACAACTATGGATAGACACACGTGCATATTTCTTGGAAGAGGGTCTATACATGCCCATCAAATTCATAAGAGAAATGTGTCCTGTTGTGCCGTCACCCAACATAAGCATCCAGCAGTCCAGGTCTGAGCTCAGCTGCAGGTCAAGAAATGTGCAGCAAACGGGATAAGGGCTTAGACTCCGAGCACTTGAACCTTAACGGTGAAGCACAAGGGCCACAGGGATAAAACACTAGTAAATAAGCATCAGGGAAACAAGCCTCCTCAAACCACTTAGACATACCTCACTTTTCCTCCCACTGGACATGAACCACCCTGTTGGTAGCTTCCTCTCTCCTGGCAGATCCTTGAAGGCAAGGATCTGCCTGCACAGACAAGTTTCTCACAGGTATCAAGGGCTAGATATACTCCTGCTGACTTGAACTATATTGAACTTAAACTCTGAACTCTTTCCTCAGTCCCTCCAGAGCCTGACCTGGACCAACACTTACCCCCGGGGAGCATTCCCACCAGGCTTCTCTAGTTGACCAAGCGTCCCCAATGAACAGTTAGCTGTTTCAAGCCCAGGGGTTCTTTGGGGCTAAGTTAGGGAGAAAGAGTAACACCCATCAAAAGGATATTAAATGAAGGAAGAGCCATCATAGAAAGTGTAGTGCAGCTTGATGGGCTTCTTGGACCCCTTCCACTCTTGAGAATGGCGGCCCATTTGAGCATGCTGGCTGGAAGGCTGGTGAAGAGTGGAAGCAGTAATCTGAGTCCCCGTAGTGAGAGGATGGTGAGGGTCCCCCTTGGAGGCCAACATTAAATGAGAGGGTATCTTTGACCTGTAGTTTCGTAAAATCATGGGGCAGGAGCCATTCCTCCCTCTCCATAAGATCCTTTCGGCTTCTCTGTGGGAAGGAGATGAACCCGTCTTCTAGGTGCTCGGTTCTCACTCTCCAGAGAGGTTCTCTATAGCCCCTTCCCAACATCCCACCCCAGTCCTCTTGTCCTAAAGCACATATCCCCATCCTGTTCTTCCTCATATGCAAAGGTAGTAATTTTAGGAGGAAGTGGGAAGGTGTCAGGGCCCTGGGAGGATCAGCCTTGTCTAATTGTTTGCACCTACAAAGTGGAGCTGTGCACAGAGGGGTACTCTGGAGCAGCTGGAGACAAACTAACCCTTCACCCACCATCCTGACATTCCAGGTGGGATTATTCTAGCATGTCACAGCACAGAGGTAAGCTGGGTGGCTGTTTCTACCCCTGACCTGGCCCAGTGATCCCAGAAGACATAGATGTGAAAGGGGGTGGGGGTTAATCTTTACAATCTGGGGCGTTAGAGAAATGGTTTTCTGCTAGGTATCACAGTATCCCCAAATAACATACTGTGAATCACCTATGTGAATGAAGTTGTTTTGAGAGAGATGCTATTTTCTTGAACACTTAGCAAATTATGCCCCCAAAACGACTTCCCTGGGTGAGGGAGGATGTTGCGGAGGCAGAGATGGTTGAACAGGAGCAGGGCAAGTTCCAGAACTGCTTTATTTTCTTATCTGTAAATCAGATGGACCATGTACTTTGTGTGTGTGTGTGTGTGTGTGTGTGTGTGTGTGTGTGTGTATCTGTGTGATACCCATCTGTCCTTGTATCCCATGTCCTGTGGACACCTTCCCCATATCTAGGCACTCACATGTGTCGACACATATCCTGCAGCTTTTCCCGGGCTTCGGGGCAGGGGTCAGGCAACTCAACAACAGTGCTTTCAGGAGGGGTTCGGACTCGGGCAGGCGGAGGCGAAACGTCATCTACAGGCTTTGCCTTTGCTGTAGTTAGAAGTGAGGAGGTAGAGATACAGATATGGTGGGCTTTAGAGATGGATCCTTGAGTATCACATTCTCCTGGGAAAGGGCTGTGGAACATCTTAGGAGGCTCTTTTGTGCTATGCTGCAATACGGATCATTGCCTGCTAACTCGGTCAGTCAATAATTCAAAGACCGAGGAACACAGTGGTGAACAGCAGCAATAGCAATGAAGTGGGCCTTACTGCCGATGCTTCCATAGTCCCCTACAACCAGTCTCCCTTTACCAAGAACAGTGAAGCATGAGGAAGACAAGTCACACAGGCAGCCAGGATGGGTGAAGAACTGGCTTCAAGCTTCTCAACTTCTAGCCTTACCTCCAATATCTGTGGGAATTAAAGGGGCAGCATGAGCCAACCCTGGCCCTCCTTCACTACCCAACCCCCGACCCACCCACCCACACACACCCGTCTGTCTAGCTCATCTGTTTGCAGGATGGACGGAAAGTCCCAAGGCCTTCCCTATTCTCAGCAGGCTCCTCCCACACACACCTTCCCTCTGGAGCTTCATCCTCTCATCTGCTATCTATTTCCCCTGATGTCCCCTCCCTTCTGGGTGGGGCTCTCTCAACAGGGCAGGGGAGTCTTCTGTGGCTTTGCTTCTGCCCACACATAGTAGGAGTCCCTTCTGGATACAAATACCACTATTTCCCCACTGATGGTGTGGCTGGACAGAGCCGTCTCGTTCACATTCCGGATACTGCTTGGGTTAAAGGACTAGATGGGGGCGGGGGGGGGCACGTGGGGAATGCAATGCAACCCTGATGCTGTAACTAGATGTGCCCCGGCTGCTGAATCTCTGCGGCTGGGGTTGCTACTTTTCCTCACCTTTCTTCCTGCTTTCCTTTCCTGTGGAGAGGGAGAAGCTCAGACAGGCTGCGGAAGTCTGGTAGACCAGCTGGTAAGGCGTGTTCACTCCCATAGTAGAAATGCTCATGGGGGATTCTAGGGAAAAAGAGTGAGTCTTCTTTACCATGCTTAAAACTTCAGTTAAATTACACAAATGCAAAGTATTCTTCCCTTTTAAACAGTGGGCCAGCTATTCCAAAGTTACCTGTAGTCATAAACCAACCAGGAAGTCTTTTTGTTGCTCACTATGAAACAGTATCTGCATGGGCCATGATTTGTCTTCATTGATGGACAGTTTGTTTCTAATCTTTCTGCCTCTCCAAACGATGCTGTAACAAGCATTCCTGTAGGACTGTTTGTACTCATGGAGCTGAGTTGTGGCTAGCATTGGGAGCCGATTCCTATATACTATAAACAGGGGAGCTCAAACACAGAGTGCCAGGATGGACAGCAGTCTAAGGAGTGACTTCATCACTGTGACAAGTTGACCATGTGTACTAAAGGGCTACTCTGCAGCCGACTAGAAATTTTAAAACCTTGAGGACAGACTGCTAAGAAGCACACCCTAGGAAGGGCCTGAGGGGCTAGACTGTGAGTTGTGAGGTACAGGCATGTCCACCAGCAAACAGCTGTCCTCCACCACAGGTGCATGAGCTCTCCTTGCCAGCAGCACAGCCTCTAGAGCAGCTCCACAGCCACCTCCACCCTTGGGAGCTTTGGCCTTTCTATCACCTTGTTCCCTACTTCTTCCCTACAGGAGGACACCCACCTTTCCCCAGCTGGGCTGCACTTAGGCAGTTTTTCCCAATAGTGCCAGTCAGGCAGTCAAAGGCCATTTCCTTTGCATTGAGATGGAGGAGCTGGCTGGCCTCCACGAAGCGCTTGGTGATGTCCAAAGGATTGGCACCTGCTGAAGGAATAAGAAAAGACAGTGTTTTCCCCCTGGCACAGATAGCTCTTCCAGAAAAAGGCCTTTACAAATGGCCCAGGAAAGAAAAGTGAAGTCTTACTCCTGATGAGGGTGAGGAGCTCCTGATATGCACTCTTGGTTGGACAGAGAGTTCAAGATCCAGCAGGCAGCACCTTGTTCCCAGCCTACTCGCTTGCTTGCCCCTCATGCTCCTCTACCCCTGCCTGCCCACTGTCCCCCTGCCCGCTTCCCTGCCCCTGCCTCCCCCTGCCCCCTACCTCCTGCCTCCCCCCGTTCCCCTGC
>NW_022196903.1:85604714-85645578 GCF_008632895.1 Mastomys coucha | reverse complement strand
CCCACCTCTGCACCACTACCCCAACCCTCCCTTCAGTACTGCTAAGCCTGCCACTGCTAACTTTTGAATGGGCCCTCCAGAGATGGGTGACTGGAAGAGAGGGTGGAAGAGCAAGGAGGACAGCAGACTCATGGCTACGCAGCCCCTTTCCCAGTACATACTTATACAGGTGAAATATCCCTTATCCCAAGGCTTAGAACCAAAAGCGTATGGAGTTTGGGGAAGGTTGGTATTTTGAAATGTCTTCCTGTACATATTGAGATATATGGGGATGGAACTCTTAACTGCTGAGCCATCTCTCCAGCCCAAAGATTTATTTATTATTATATGTAAGCACACTGTAGCTGTCTTCAGACATACCAGAAGAGGGCGCCAGATCTCATTACAGGTGGTTGTGAGCCACCATGTGGTTGCTGGGATTTGAACTCAGGACCTTTGGAAGAGCAGTCAGTGCTCTTAACCGTTGAGCCATCTCGCCAGCCCCATGGGGATGGAACTCAAAAGACATGGAATTTTCTGATGCTTCCTGTGCACCTTGTATGCAGACTAAATACTGTCTTACATACAAATTAGTATGCACTGTCAGCAGTGGAATATTCCATTGTGGTATCATATGGGCACTCAATATCCTTCAGACCACAGAGTATTTTAGATTATGTATGCTCAACTCATACCTGTTGGGGTATATGTGGTATACACACACACACACACACACACACACACACACACACACACACTACCTAGCTGTGTAGAAACAGAGGGGAGTCTGTGAGCGGCCTTACCAGAGGCAGACTCCACCATGGCCTTCATCTTCAGGGAAAGCAGCTCTGTCAACAGGTGGATGGATTGCCGCTGGAACTTGTGCAGAGTATCTTGGCCATTGGGCACCAGTTGTGCAGGGGTAGAGGTGGGGGGGACGTACTTCCTCCCACCGGTGGCTGTGAGCAGTAGTGGAGATGTTGGGGCAGGCAGGAGCTTCTTCTGCATAGGGAGGACCTGCACTGGGATCACTTCTGCAAGCACCACTGTAGGAGCTCCAAAGGTGACCACCAGATCCTGAATCTCCGAAGCAGTGGGCACTGCAGGGTCGCTGATGAGCTCCTCCCAGGTGAACTCAAAAATATTCCTAATGCCTTTTGGGATGGAAATGCCTGCGTTGCGGCAAACAATGAGGAGTTTGGAGACGTGAGCCAGCAGTTTGGGGGCTGTGGCTGAGTATTGCAGGTACAGTTCTCGGTTACTTTTGACCTTGTTCATGTCGTCTGGGCAAGCATACTGCTAGGTGACGCTGTCCATCTCAAAGGAGAGGGACACTCAGCTGTAAAGACTCAGCACTCTGACAAGTGAAGAGATGGGTCAGAAGCTCTTACCTACAGAGAAATCTTGGGGAAAGATGGAGTGCACATGCAGAAATCACCCTCAGAGGTCATTGAGCCATCAGTTTCTGTCTCAGAAGGATAAGAAGGTTGCTGGTCATCCTTTCATGCCAGAATAAAGTACTGCTCCCCTCCCTCATCTTCCCAGGAACAGCAATGTGAGTAAGCTACACTAGGACAGGCCTACTGCTAAGGATGGGTCCAGAAAAGCTCCAGAGAGGGTAACAGAACTGAGTACCTAAGGTAGGAAACTTGGGAGCTAGATGAACAAAAGGGCCACGACAAAGAGGGAAGTCTTACCACACCTTTTGTTGTTAGCCACCTGAGCGTGGAAGATCTGCCTGCAGTCTACTGACAAAAGCCTGTAAAAACAAAAGGATGCCATTGGCTCTCTCCAGAGACAAGGAACATGGGAGCTCCTGGTCACAAACCCGTGATGGGCATCCGATGACTCAACATGTTCAGACTAGGCCAGACAGAAAAGCCAGGAGGACAATGCAACCCCACAGTTCAAAATCTGATACTACATCCCACCAAGCCTAGGACATTGGCGACTGGAAATGCAGTTAGAAGGATGCCATTGACTGGGAGATGCATCACCTCAGCAGAGATGTTAGTGTGGAAAACGTATACCCTTACATTAGGACTGTGGGAAGCATTTTCCCTCTTTAACAGAGCTGCTCAAGGTTTCTCTGTGTTCAAGTAAACATTGGGGGCCTTGAATTTAGCAGATAACACATTTATGAAAATACACACTTTCTGGATTTTATGCTATATAAACTCTTCTGGATCTTATGCTATATAAGAACAGTGCCTGGTTGCTTATTTCTGAGGGCCTTCATAAGGATGTGAGCCTCTACAGTAGGGCAATGTACAGGAGTGTCCATTGAGAGAAATTCAAGCAGGACTTTCTTTCCTCTCGTGGCCTTTCCAGCATCTTTATTCAGTGTTGGCTCATCTGTCATCTATCCAGAAGCCAATCCAGCATGTCAACCACAAGAGCAGAAGGCAGGCTGCGGGCTGTGTCAACCACAAGAGCAGAAGGCAGGCTGCGGGCTGTGTCAACCACAAGAGCAGAGGGCAGGCTCCGGGCTGCATCCTCCCACCATCCTTGGCAGTGAGGGCAGCTGTCTGGCCATCTCTTTTTCCACTTTCCATCCTGTCCACTGGCAATTCTCTTTGCCTTTTCAAGCTCTGACCTTGGAAACTATTCCAGGATAGTTCCTCAGGTAAACACCTGCAGAGCTTATACTGAAGGTCCATGGTACTCCTCTCCAAGACTTTTGCTGATGAGGAACCAGAGCCCTTGATTGAGAGATGTCTTTCCCTAGATTCAAAGCATGGAGACTTTTGCAAATACTACACCACTTTCCCTGGCCTTGGAGCTATCTTTGCCTATCTATCAGGAACAAAGTTCCCAAACAACGAGAGTCCCATAGGACAAAGCTAACATTCTACAGCCTTGAAGACAAAGTGGCTTCCTGTGTCTACTTGCTGACCTCTGGCATTGCCATTTCTCAGCTTTGCAGACACAGAAAAATAGATTTGTTCTGGAATGATTAGTCCACAGAACAAAGACCCCATTCAGAATCTCAAGCAGCAAGGCACCAAGCCAGAGAGCTCTGACCCTAACTGTAAAGGATAGATGATGGTGATGATGATGACAATATTTCTTCCCTCATCACCCTCACCATCTCCCCCTCCTCTTCCTCCTCTTCCTCATTCCTCTTCAGTCAGGACTCAAATGAAGAAAAGAGGTTGATTAAGCAGTCCCTGAAATTGTTCAATGTCAACTAATTGGAAAACTTCTCCCCACTTCCTCCTAACTAGTTCCTACCATTTGAGATTTATTATGAAGACATGCCATACAAATAGATAAATTTATATATGCATGGTTATGTGCAGATGTATATGTATGTGCATGGAAACATGGGAAGGCTAGAGGTCAATCTTAAGTATTGTTCCTCAAAAGCCACACACCTTGTTTATTTCTTAGTGGGACCTTGGAGTCACTTGTAGGCTAGACTAGATGATCAGTGAGCCCCAAGAATCTGTCTCTCCCCAGTACTGGAATTACACTACCTACTACAAAACACACTACCACACATGGCAAATATGCTACTGGGTGTCAAAACCAGGTCCTCATGCTTCACAGCAAGCAAGATATCAACTGAGCTATTTCTGAATACCCCAGATTTGGTTGCTCTGGACATTTAATATGACGACATGAATTATGTGGTCCTTCTTACCCTCTGAGGAACTATTGGTACTTGATGGTTACCAGGAGGAAGTCATGTTTGTCTGAGGATATGGCCACTGGTATGTTTCACATGTACCAGTTGGACCCACACACATGTACATACCAGTTGCACTAATTGGTCTTGGTGGGCATGGTGGTTTGAATGAGAAATGTCCCAGGCTCATTCGTGTATTTGAATACTTGGTTCTGAACTCTGGGAACCTTTAGGAGGTACAAGCTTGCTGGCAGAAGTATCATGGGCAGTTTGCTTCTGTAAGTTGCTTATAGTCATGGTATTTTATTACAGAAATGGAAATGTAGCTAATATAGTGAGCTTTAAAGGCAAAAAAGGAAAAGAAGACAGGAAGTTATCAGGTGAAAAGATTGGGGAAGTTCAGAGGCAGTTAGTAGGAAGAAATGGGGTTGAGTAGTATGACCAAAGTACATTATATGCATGAATGAAATGCTCAGAAAAAAAATTATATATGTGATCCTTAGTGATGGTTTGTTTGTCACGATTTTTAAAAATTTTATTCATGATAGGCTAGGCATGGTGGCATATACATTTAATCCCAGCAATCTGGGAGGCAGAAGCTATCGGATCTCTGAGTTCAAGGCTAAATTAGTCTACAGAACAGGATCCAGGACAGCCAGGACTACACAAAGAAATGGTGCCTCAAAAAAGTGGTTTTTTGTTTTTTTTTGTTTTGTTTTGTTTTTCATTCATGAACTGGAGACATGAATCAGCAGTTCAGAGTAACCCTGGTTCAATTTCCAGCACCCACATGGTAGCTCAGAGCCATCACGAACTCCAGGCCCAGGGTATCAGGCCCCTCTTCTGGCCTCTTCTGGCACTGCACAAAGAGTGTACAGACATATAGGCAGACAAAACACACATATACATAAAACAAATGATTTGAAAATTTTACCCATGTGGCAGCATGTGTAAGAATGTCATTATTTTTTGAATTTTATTGCTGTTTGTTGAGACAGTCTCACTGTTGCTCTGGCTTGCCTGAAACTATGTAGACCAAATGGCCTCAGGACTCCCAGAGATCCAACTGTCTCTGCCTCCTGAGTGCTGTGTGTCATGGGGCTGGAGGAATGGCCCAGTGGTTAAAAGTACTGGCTGCTCTTCCAGAGGACCCTAGTTCAATTCCCAGTACCAACACGGTGGCTCACATCCATCTATAACTCAGTTCCAGGGGATCTGATGCCCTCTTCTAACCTTAAGAGCACCAGGCATGCATGTGGTACATAAGCATATAAGCAGACAAAACACCCATACACAAAATTAAAAAGCATGTAACACCACACCAAGTCTTGTTTTTCATCTTATCATCTTGTTTGTGCATGTGTGTGTGACATGTATGTGAAGGTCAGAGGACAACTGTGTAGAGTTGACCCTCTCCTACCTTTACATGGGTTCAAAGGGTTGAACTCAACTTATCAGCCTTACACATTAAGTACTTCACCTGTGAGCTATCTTGATAACCCTTATGTGTGTGTGGCAGGGGGACACGTGTGGGAGGGTACATGTGCATGTGCATGTGTGTGTAAGTGGAGGCTACAGGCCAGTTTTCTTGATCGTTCTCCTTTTCACATTTTTTTTTAGACAAGGTTTTTCACCAAAACTAGAGCTGACTGATTGGCTACATTGGCTGGCAAACGAACATTAGAGATCCTCCTGTCTTTGTCTCTCCCTGTCCCCATCACTCCCTCACACCACACTGGGGCTGTAGTTGTGCCAGGCAGGAGTGGTAGGGAGCAGAACTCAGTATCTCATTACTTATACAGAAGGCATTTTATTGATTGAGCCATTTCCCCAGGGCTCAATGTCTGCCTTTCTGAAGAACTACCAGACTTTACAAAAGCAGTAACCCTGCTTTACAGTCACCCAGCAATGTTATGGAGATCCCAATTTCTACCTGCCCTTATGAACAGTCTTGTCACTATTATTGTTTTGATTCTGTTTTGATCTGGTAGATGTGAAGTTAGTGATTTGATTACAATCCCATGTCTCTAATGACATTAAACACTTTTTCACATGCTAATAAGGTATTTTTTAAACTTGGGAACATATCTACTCAGACCTACAGGCCAATTTTTTTAAAAAAAAAGTTATTTTAATTAAATGCATAGATACTATATCTCTTCAAAATTTGTATAAAAAAATGAGTGTCTTACTACACTGTACCTATAAGATGAAGATAAAGCTGTTGGGTAGAGGACCTTGAGACTTATCTTTAAAGGAGGCTGCCTTTAAGGAAAAAAAAAAACAAACCCACTTTTCAGTCACTGCCCTGCTCGCATGTCTTGCCTGGAATAGATGAAATGGGTGTCATTTTGAACCATGAGGTTACCTTGAAAAAAGGAGGTCATGAGCTAGGGGTAGCTGTACAGAACAATAGAATCTAGACTCCTGAGAACATTGTGGAACCTCACACCATCTTTTTTACCTGTCTCTAAACTTCTCTCATGTGGGGAGAAGGGGCAAATTTTGGCTGAGATTTAAAAGGAGAGAAGACACATATCCTTCCCTGTAGTGGTAATGAGCCAAGAACAAAGTTGGGTAAAAGTGCTGAGTACTCAAAAACAAAAGGAAAACAGGCTTCCCAGGTCATCTGGCCCTGCTTTTCTAGTTTCTGGTTCCCTCTGGTTTTGGTCAGAAATATTCCTATAAGGGTTTGATATGTAGAAGGTGGTTTGTGTGACTGCCCTGTGAGTAAGCAAGGCTTCTGATGAAAGCCTTCTGATGAAAGTGTTCATCCTTGCTGTCCTCTGAGCTGCTTGGCACACAAGACAGTACTGGAGAGACGCTAGAGAATTCTCCAGCAGGCAAGAAAACAGGCCACACAGAGAAGTGCATCTTAGCATACAAGATGAGGGCCAGTATGCATCCTGCTCCACCCTGTTATGCCAAGGCTCAACAGGAAACCCTAGTAATGCACTCTTGGGGTACTAACCCTTCTAAATACCTAGCTCCTCTACAGGGACATCCATTGTAGTGTCAACAGGCCCCACTGAGATGAATTTCCTGAAAGGATTAATCAAGAATGTCTTTCCATGTCAGCAAGTGATCCCACTTCTCAAACTGATACTCAAGGGGACATTTCAAAGGCAGAGGGAAGATGGCAGAGTGAGATAACAATTTAAATCAATCTAAAAGGTGCCCTGGCTGGTTCTTTTCTACCATGTCTGAACACTGACCTGTTTTGTTTCTATTATTTTGATGAACTACTAGGCAGCAAAAATAACTGAGCAGTTCAGTTTTAGAAACCTTAAATGAAAGCCAACCAGCCACATGTAATGTAATGTAATGGTACATTACACACTGCACTGACCAGTGTTCCCTGGAAATGTAAACTAGCACCCACAGAGCTAGAGAAAGACTTAACAGTACAGATTTTTCTATGGCTGGAAACAAGAAGCCAAATGCTCTTTACAATTCTCAGAATACCTGTAACCTGGGAGATCAGGTGGTGAGCAGAGCTGGGTCTTTTCACAAAGCTTCAAGCCACAGTGACTGTTGAAGGGTGGAAAGAGTGAAGCGAGTAGGGAAGGAAAGGGTGGGCACCATGTTCCAGCTCAGAGAAGCTTAATTCTGATAGTGTACAAGACACAGAAGAGAACAAAGCCTAGCCTGGGAAGAACGCCTGAAAGCAGGCCACAATGACAACAGCAAGTGGGTCTTGGAGCTAGGGAAAACACGGCAGTTAGAAATGGATTTAAATTAAAAAGGAGGGAGGGGAAGAGGGAGGGAGAGAGAAAAGAAAGAAGGGAATGGGGAAGGAAAGAGGGAGAAAAGGAAAGGAGGAAGGAGAGAGAAAAAGAAAGTGGGTATTTAAACTGAGAGTGACGACTATGTGTGGACTCTCATTTTCTATACACGCACGTGCAGCCTACATATAAGGAAATGCAGAGCACTAACACTCTGCTAGAGGTCAGGGTTTAGTTTATTTTTAATTTAATTATTTTTGAGACCACATATCACTATGTAGCCCTGGCTGAACTGAAACTCACTATGTAGACCATGGTAGTTTCAGAGATCTGCTGAGATTAAAGGCATGCACTGCCAACCTGAGCAAAGGGCATGGGTTCGTATGAAAACATGGCTTCACCTGAACATCTTTACTTTTCAGTTTCTTAAACATTACCATCAACCCCACGGCCACACTGAGCCCTCACCAGTATACATGAACCAACCACTCTTCAAACACGAAGGCAGATATCAATAGCCACCACCAGCCACATGAGTCCTCACAGCCACATGAGTCTCTTCTCACCATTTTCAAGCCAACAAATCATTTTCAATTCTTATTACTCACCTTGGCTATGTAGCATTTTATGTGAACAGTCTGGCATATAACTGACTCAGCTTGTCTTATTGGCTCAGAAGGAAACTTGAGCCACATATGGTGTGGCTATCCTGTTGTGTTAACTGTAAAGACCAGTACCCACCCCTGTTCCAGATTCTAAATTCCACTGCCTCATCTATATGTCACAACCAGACCAGCTGAACAGCAACCCAGGGGAATGACCCAAGCCTTTGGCAAATGTATAGCTAAGTGCAGCAGGCATCTCATGTATATGAATTCAGACACTCTCTTTGGGGAATTCTGCAGGCCAGCAGAATGATTCAGTACACCAATTCAAAGGAACTGCGCCAAAACACACAAGGCCCAGAGAAGAGGTTACAATGAAAACAAGGAACTCAAAACAGTCTTTTCCCAAATGGTTTGCTCTGCTCTCTATACATGCAGAGAAGACCTGAGGACATTCTCCTGTAGGCTTAACACTTCCAATGCAGACACAGTCATAGGTCTTGGTTGTGCACCTGGGAGAAACTGGCTTGCCAATCTTTGGTCATTAATAGGAAGCCAATATGCAGGAACCACAAAGCCAGCAAACGGTTATTTGGAGCAGTCCTGCATACAAGTTAGCACAACAAAAGAATTAAACTTCAATTTCACTGATTTAAATTTAAAACTTGGTGGAAAGGGGGTAGGCAGCTGAGTAAAGGTGCTTGGGAAACCTAGCAACCTAAGTTTGAACCTGGAACTAACTCATGTAAAGGTGGGGCAGGAAAACCAACTCTATAAAGTTGTCCTCTGACCCACACATGTGCTGACCCCATACAGAGATACACATAGTAACAACATTTTGAACTTAAGAGTTGAAACTGGAGCTCAATGACAGCACACTTGACAAGCATGTGCAAGGCAAACCCGACACCTCAAAAAACACACCACCAAAAGTTCTTAAATTTAAAACTTCACTCAATTCAATTATCAGAAGATTTAAGTTTGGGACAACCTGGATATGAATTTAGTACTTTTCAACTGCTTTATGATATCTAAATACAGATAAGTCTATCTGGTGAAAAATGAGTGGGCAAGCTCAGCTGCACTGTGGGCTACAGTGCACTCTGGGACTTAATATGAAAAAAATATTGAAGTGTGGCTTAGCAGTTATTAGTGTTTGGTACTCTTGCAGAAGATTCTGTCCCTAACACCACAAAGCAGCTTTACTTGTAACTCCAATTCCAGGAAATCACACTCTCTTCTGTCTTCTGAGGGCATCAGGTACATGTGTGGTACACATATACATGCAGGCTTTCACACATAATATAAAAACAAAAGCAGGTATGATGGTACACACCACTATTGCCAGCATTTGGGAGGCAGAAGCAGACTGATTTCTGAGTTTTTTACAAGCTTGGTTTACACAGCAAGTTTCAAGATAGCCAAGGATTATACAATATACAGAGCCCCTGACTCACTTTCTCTCTCTCCTTCTGTCTGTCTGTCTGTCTGTTCCCCCCTCTCTCCATATATATACATATATATACATATATATATACATACATATGTACATATATATATATATAATTTTTTAATGGTTTCTGTATCCTGAATGTATATTGAGATGTTCTGAATATACTAGGTTCAATAGAAAAAGTTAATTTTATTTTTAAGATATGGTTCTAACAAAATTGAAAATGGCCTGGAAATGTAGTTCAGTTGGTACAATGTTTACCTAACATGCAAAAATAGCCCTGGGTTAGATACCCAGCAAGACATAAACCAGGTGTGGTAGTGCACACCTGTAATCCTAACACTCTGGGGACAGAGGTACACACAGGAGGATCAGAAATTCAATACCAACACTTCAGCCTCCAGTAGCTATCCATCCAGCCACACTGTGTTCAAGGTGCTGAGGACAAGTGAGCACACTCCTTGAGGCTCAGGAATATCAGGAAAGGGAACAGAGTGCCAAAGCTAGAAGACAGAGGACTGAGAAATGTCCTCCTCAGGGCACAGAGGCCTAAAAAAGACTGACTAGCAAGGCACAATCACTGATTGGGGAAGGGCTCAAGGGGCCCTATCCCTTCCTGTCCAACAATTGGTTGGGATGGATTCTGATGGAAAGGCAGTCATTGTCTAGGTCCCAATAGATACTTCACAGATAGTCCCTAATAAAATCAGTGGATCCCAAGACAACAAAATGAAAAGATGGGGAAACAAAGGACTTGTGGCAAAGAGGGGAAGTTGACAGGGTAGAAGGAGGTCTGAGGAGGAGGGCAGAAAGTGAGGGGAACAATACATTATGTACATACATGTACGAAAATTATCAAAGAATAAACTACAAAATGTTCAACCTCTGCTACATACCAACTTTGAGCTACACGAAACTGTCTTCCAAAAAAGGAAAGAAACAAAACGAAAGCGACACATTGCATCCTATGAAGCCAATAGTCTTAGTGCATGGATCTGAACTCTGAGGACTCTGCTGCCATCTGCTGGACAGCATGGCATGAAACTGGTCCATGAGAAACAAGTTTCTGAAGCAGATTTTAAGCTAAACCTGAGGGACTGAAACATGAAGATACAGCTGGCTCTCTGTATCTTATACAGAGCTTTTAACTGGTGTAGTAAAGAGTCTAGAAAGAAATTTAAGTCTTCAAAACCCCAGAGAAAAATGACCTACAAGTACTAGTTGAGGTGAAGATAACTGAGGTACTAGTTGAGGTGAAGGTACTAGTACTAGTACAAGTACTAGGTGAAGATACAAGTACTAGTTGAGGTGAAGGTAACTGCTTGACTGCTTCTGCTCACCAAAGGGCTGTGGTAGCCAGGTCCTCCCATGTCTACTGGCTCCATTCAAAAGCCCATTGCTCCCTGGATGTCACTCCTGCCTTCTCTTATCCCACCATGTTCTCTTCTTGATACTCTGCCTCGCAAAAAGCACTTTCTTACTAGCAATCAAAAGTGTTTTCCTTTTATTCTGCTTGGAGCTTGCTATGAAGTCTAGGCTGGCCTTGAACCCACTGAGATGCACCAGCCTCTGCTCCCAACCTGTGTACCATGCCTAGCTCTTTTCTGCTTTTGCTTATAGTTGTGACATGTCTAGTAATCCTATTTCTTTCTTTCTCCTTTAAACCGTTTCTTCTTTTGGCTGAATTTATAATTTCAGCCCTTATCTTTGGTCCTCCAATTTTTTCTGGCTATTCTGGGTCTCTAGCATTTCCATATGAATTTTATGATACGTTTGTCATTTCTAGAAAAAAAAATAAGGGTAGCTGAGTTTTGATGTATATTAAAAGAGGTATTTGCCTGATGAGACTAACAGGACTGCATCATGTCTAGCTTCTGCTTTTGTTGTGGAGCTCAGAGGTAACTTTGGGATTTGTCTAAACTTTGTTAATACTGGGGCAAAAGGACTGGCAGCAGAAGATACTAAAAAAGTGTAAGTCTGGAAATTAGACATAAGTCTTGTTTCAATACAAGTGCCACATGACTTTGACCTGCTCCACATTCCACTAGGTTATCACAGGAAGAACGGGGCATTTCCATTCATAATGTGAGCAGAGACAAAGCATCAAGGAAATGCCAGAAGTGTATCTTCCTTTGCTACACTGTTCCCAAAGGCTTGGAGGTCAACTCTTGACTGCCTGACTGCAGCTGCATAAGTGAATGCTCTGAACACACCTACTTAGTGACATCCTTTAGATTCCTGTGTACCAAACATCTCTGCTCAATAAGGATACAGGCAGGGACCTACCTGCTCAGCACTATGGGGTCCAAATCTGACCTACTCAGAGAGTCAAGAAGACTAAAGTAATGGGGAGCACCAGGAGGCACAGAGGTGGGGGGATAAGTCAAAGCTCTAACTGGTAAAACTAAGGAGCACTGGTTTCTAAACAGCTCAGCAGCCTTTGCGAATGCCCAAATAATTCAGCCCAACTCCAGATATCTGCAGAAGACAGAAATATAGGTAACTGAATAACAGGGTACAGATGAGCTATCAACTTCTACCTCTGAACTGTAGGTGCTCTTCACTGACCTAATAGCTTCAGATGTGACTACTTACTCAGTATTCCATCAGCTTCCTTTTCCCATTTTGCCCTCTATAATAGGCCCTCATTTGCCTGCTGGACAAACACTCCTGATCTCATCACCCATTTGGGAAGATGAATCTGTGGAGTAGACACTTCTGAAAAGAATGGAGCCCTAAAAGCGAAGTCATGAGAGGATGTGTTTGAAAAGAAGGGTCAAAAGATCCTCAGAAGGGTATGGAGAGATGAATCCGTAGTTAAGAGCACTGGCTACTCTTGGAGAGGAACAAAGTTCAGTTCCCAGCACCCACATAGTAGCTTACAATTATACTAACTCCAGTTCCAGGGTATCCTACATCCTCTTCTGACCTCCTTGGGAATCAGGCACACACGTGGTACACATATATACAAGAAGGCAAGATGTTCACATACATAAAATACTCTAAAAAAGAAACAAGTTCCTCAGCATCAGATTTCTTAGATCAGTATTTATAGTTCATACACCTGGAAACCCAAATGAGTTATAACTGGGTCAGCATGGAGGGGAGGAGATATTTCCTCTATACCAAGTGATAAAAAAATGAATCACCAAATACTCAATGGGCTCTCACTCCTCCCTGACAACTAGTCTGGCCTCAAGCCTGTGCATCCTTGGGAAAGTACAGGAAGAAAGAAGTAAAAGCTAGCTCTGTTTGACTTCTATGACACATATGCAACCAACCAGGAAGCTTTACAAGGTCATGTGACTTGTTTATAATAAGATATCATATCATCTAGTGTTTGGAAAGTGACTGTGGGCGCTTGTGGTGAGCTTTCAGAGGCAGGAGTGGATGTGTATGAAGAGCTGGGTTCCTGGCTCTGGCCAGAGGAATGTCCCAAGTCATTTGGTGTTGATCCTGGTCTGCTCCATGGCTGGCTACTCAAAGGACCAGTTCTCTTTTGACCCACAAAGTAATTTGAAGGTGGGGCAAACTCAGGATCTCGTTCAGCCCGGAGTTCTGACTGCTTCTTCGACCAGAATCCAAATGAAAAGTCTATGAAAATAAGAAAGAGCATTATTAAAAACAATTATGAGCCTGTCAAATTTATTGAATATTTTTCAGTTCTTATATGCATTTTAAAAGCCACCACAATTTTCTAAGAACAATGATAGCGACAAGAAACCCAGCTAAGAAATGGAGTGGCCTTATGATAAGGAAAATTAGATGATGGCTCTGTGGATAGGCTGACAGGCTCTGGACCACACTGTCAAAAGGGCACTACAATTACAGAGAAATGAAGCAGTCAAGTATTTGCTGGAGTTGTCATGATTTGGTGTTTCACATCAAAGCAGTCTCTCATTTGCTGTGTTCTGAAGACATAGGAGAGGCTCATCCAGTATCAACAGTGGTTCTTTACATTTCTCATCAACTCCAACAGCAGGAGCTAATGTTCCACGGAAGTAGCTTTGAAAGAGGCATAAAGCACAGTCTGCTGCAGCAAAGACTGCGGTTAGCACCGTGGTGAACTTAGAGAAAGATGCGCAAGTACAGTGGAAGCTCAGGTAAACTTTCAACTGAACATAGAGGATTGCTAAAGAGAATTCCTCCCACACCAGCCTCCCGCATACCTTAAAAGCAGTTCCTGAAGAGTAGTATTCTCAGCTGAAAAAACACACCTAAAAGTATGGATCTAAACTTCCCATGCACTTTTTAGAAAATTATTCTGTGGACAAGATACCTTTGTAGATGCTGGTCTTTTGTGATCATGCTTTGCCATGTTTATAAATAACTACTGCCCAGTATGGAGAAGAAACAAGTTCAGAGACCTGGAGACTTAAGCCTCAGGAGCACTGAGAGTCACTGTGGGGCTGAAGGTGGAGCCAGCAGTAGAGCTCTTGCCTAGCGTGTGTAAGGTCCTAGATTCCATCTTTGCACCATAAAAAAATTGAAACAAAATCTCACCAGAATCACATTTTTACTTAAAACCAAAAACACCCTTCACAAGGGCCCCTCTAGAAGTTCACACCTAAAGGCCCCACCTACCTTTCCCTCGGTCCCACTCTCGGATGTGTGGCACCCCAGGCTTGGTGTCCTTCCTCTCCTGGATGATGACCTCCACCTTGCTGTTCTGGGCCACAGGAGGTGGGGCAGGTACAGGCTTTGGTTCTGAGGGCTCAGTAACAACTCCATCTGATTTTGTAAGGGAACAAGACCTCATTACCATGGTTTAAAAACTTAACATCCTAATTCTGAAGTAGAACTAATCACTAGTGCTAATAGGAACAGCAAGCATGCCTCACTTAGACAGCAGTGAAGTGGTTGGTACTATTTATTTCTCTATGTCTGTGAGTGGGTGTGAATGTCAGAGCACATGTAGAGGACAACTTGGTGCAGTTGGGTTCCCAGGATCAGACTGAGAAAATCAGGTTTGCATTCCTGAGCCATCTTGACAACGCTTCAGCAATTTCTATACAACAGATCGCCTAAGTCCTTAAACAATTCTAACAATTCTATTGTTATTTTATCAACAAGAAAAATTCAGCTGGTCAATGATAAACATGTTGAAGTTGAATAGATATCAATCCCTGTTTTCCCAAGGAGTAATTGAAGGACCCTAAATCCTCAAATTATCCAACTAAAACAGCAAGAGGAGCAGCCAGTGTGCTGGAGAGGTGAAACTACCTGTTTCATTTTGGCCCTAGTTTTAAAATCTTAATAAAAATTGATTTTCAAAAAGATGTGGGAAAATTTCATTTCATATCTTGTAGGATAGATGTTCAAAAGGCAGAACAAAACTAGACATCATCCAGCTTTTACCTGAAACTAAACACAGACTTTTCAATTCCTAAGCTTTTCTGGTATCTTTTCAGTGTTACATGAGGCCTTGCTCAGAGGCTAGAAAAGGAAGAGAAGATTCTAGCCAGTCCTAAACTGGTTCTCTTGTGTTGGTAGAATGTCCCCAAGTTTCACTCTCACCTCCCAGGAGAAGCCACTTCCCAGCTTCCTCTGCTGTTAAAACAGCCTGTGGGCCTGAGCCCTAGGCAGTGTGATGCAAACACTGGGCCACAACTTCCCACTCCTATCCTGAAAAGGAAAGCTGGCTCCCCTTTCTCTCTGCCTTGCTTTCCTGACCTGGTCCTGGGCTGGATCAGGAACAGGTGCCAGGGAGCCAACTTGGAGCACACAGAGGAAAGTGACACTCTAGAGAGCAGCAGAAACAGCAAGATGAGAGGAAACCTGGGACCGGATGACCTACATACTCTTGCACCTTTCAACGTTAAAACAGACAGGCAGGCTTGTATATTAGAGCCATTTAGGGAAGGGCTAAAGTTAGCAGTTTGGCTTCTGCTCCATAACGCACAGTAAGCCTGTCTGATCACAGCATTTCACAACTGTCTTCCAGGGAAAGTGTGTTCCATCTCGTTTCTAGAGCACAGTTCTTTAGTTTGAATTTCTGTCTCCAGCTGCTTTACCTTAATACTCAACTTGGCAAGTACATTTTATAAAGAAGAGTACATTACAACAAAAAAGCAACTATAAGCAAAAAAGCTGAAATCAGAGCTAGAGAGATGTCTCAGCAGTTAAAAGCACTGGTTGACTTCCAGCACCCTCATGGTGGTTATCAACCTTCTGTGACTCAAGTTCCTGGGGATCTGATGTCCTCTTCAAGCCTCTGCAGGCACAGGACACCAACATAGAACAAAAACATGCATGCAGGCAAAACACCCATATATATATATAAAAGAGATGAAGTTGAAAAGATGAGAAAAAAAAGGGTTTTAAATGTTTTTACCATAAAAATGGTAAATGTATGAGGCAGACATCTACCTTGATTTATATCACCTAATACACGCAGTTACCAAAACATCACATGAAACCCCCAAATATGTAGTTTCCATGTTTTTGTGTATATATTCTTAAACTTAAATTTTAAAATGTTACATCTTATATATGTACACAGCTAAACTTTTAAGTCAGTTTACTACACTGTCCTTATAAAAAGCAACTCAATGTATTATTGTTAATACCTTTGTCTATTGTCTAAAAACATAAGGATGTCATTCTGAAACACTCCAGCTATAAAAACTGCTCCTGGACTGTGAGATGGCTCAATGGGTAAGAGTGCCTGCTGAGCAAACCTGATGACCTGAATCTGAACCAGGGATATCACAGAGAAAGCAAAAAGCACACCACTGAAAACTGTCCTCAAACCGCCACACCTGTGCTATGGCACATGCACACCTACACTCACTCACACACCACAGACAGTAGTAAACAGAAATATCTAAGAGTAAAGCTAAGTCACTGAGTGCAACCCAATGAGTGTGACACCACAGACGTAACCTTCCCTTTGAAGTCAGAAATCTGAGCCCTGCTGTACCTCTGCTTTCTTCTTCAGTCCCATCCTCCTTTGATTTTTTCATCTTTTTTTGTCGAAGCTTCGCAAGTCTTGCTTCTAACATAGCTTTTCGCTTTTCCTTTATGTTTTCTCGTTTTATTCTCTGATCTGTTGTCTGGACAGAACAAAAAGTTAGAAAATTATTCACCTGAAGTCAAATTCATAATATTTGTTTAAAAAGATGAAATAATTCTTTTTTAAAAAGTGCTAATTAAGACAGACAGTGGTGTGCATGCCTTTAATCCCAGCACTGGGAAGGCAGAGTCAGGTGAGTTTGGGGCCAGCCTAGTCTACAGAGCAAGTTCTAGGACAGCCAGGGAAATACAAAGAACTCCTGTCTCAAAAATCCAAAAATGGGGAGGGGGGGAGTGCTAATTCATTTTCATATCACCTCTGAGCGGTTCTCCCAAAGACCCTGAAAATGGTGCCCTACAAAGCAGACTGTCAGGACCCTCTGATGCTTTAGGGAGCTAGATGAGAACTCACAGACCACAGAGAAGAAAGCTATCTGGTTCTCTTCTACTCCTACAACAACCTCCTATTTCCTAACCTAGGTCATCAAAATTGCCATGTTTGAAACTAGATTTAAAACAACAAGGCTGGAGGCTGGAGAGATTGGTTAAGAATACTTGCTGCTCTTGCAGAGGACCCAGCTTCAGTTTGCTAGCATCTACATAATGGCTTAAAACCATCTATAATTCCAGTTCCAAGGAATCCAATGTTCTCTCTGGTCCCTGCAGGAACTGCACATGCATACGGTACACATATAGAGATGCAGGCAGAACTTACACAAACAGAGTAGTAATGGTAATAATAAAACAACAGGTCTAATAATGGCTCAGTGGGTAAAGATGCTTGCTGCAATGATGTAAGCCTGGCAACCTGTGTTCAATCAATCCTGGAATGATGGAAGGAGAGATCAACTCCATAAAGTTGTCCTCTGACCACCATGCATGTCATGACACACATGCCCACAACTACACATTATACACACATATACTACTAATAAAAACAAAATGTAGTAAAGCATAGACTACTTCCAAAACATTTATAATTTTAGAGTTTGAAAATCCACAATAATCTGGTAATTATCTTTATGAAACTAATAATGGCATTCTGAATATCAATTTTCATTTTATTTACTACATTTTTTTATTCTTCTTTCAGACAATACATCCCAACTGTGGTTTCCCCTCCTTCTGCTCCTTCCAGCCCTGTCTCCCACTTCCCTTCTCCTGTAGATTCACTCTTCTTCCATTCCCCTTCAGAAAAGAACAGGCCTCCCAGGGATATGAACCAAACACGGCATAATAAGTTACAGTAAGCCTAGGCACAATCAGGGCTAGATGAAGGCAACCCAGTAGGAGGAAAAGGGTCCCAAAAGCAGGCTAAAGAATGAGAGATACCACCACTCCCACCAAGCTAACAACCAGTGTTTGTATGTATGTATGTATGTATGTATGTATGTATTTATGTATGTATGTACGGATGCATGCACAGGACCTAGCACAGACCCAAGAGGGCTTCGTGATTGCCACTTCTGTCTCTGTGAGCCTTGATAGAGCCCTGCTTAGGTTGACTCTGACTCTGTGGGTTGTGTTCTCCTGGTGTCCTTGACCCCTCTTCTGTGGGGGTCCCCAAGCTCCAATTTGGACTCTCTCTCCACCCAAGGCTGGGCTATGAGTCTCTGGATTTACTCCATTTTTTAAAGCAAGGCCTATCAACTAAAAAAATTATTCAAATCTATAACAATAATTTAAACTTTAATTTGTACCTGTTCACGAAGCATCTCTAAAGTTTTCATTTGCTTGTTTCTCAACTCTTTGTCTCGGGCAAAGGCAAAATACCCAACACCAAGTTGCCGGGCCTCTAAAACAACCAAAAGTATCAAAAGATTAGATTTATACAATTAGCAATCACATGTATAACAAGTTCCCAAACAAACCAAATGACACACAGTGATATTTGCACAAATATAAATCAAAACCACGAAAGCTAAACTGCTTTACTATTTACTAAGTGACAGACACATAGACAGGCTCCTCAGCCTGTCTATCTTCTCTTCTCTCTGGTGGGCTAACAAACCTTCTGTTAGGAAGAGGTGCCCAAGTTTCTTAGGCTGTGGACAAAGATGATGCTTTCACCCTCTAAAGTACAGTCTGATCACATCAGAGTGCTGCTCTGTCAGCACATGGCTTTCTGACTACCACTGTCTAGCAGTTTTGAAGTAGATTTTAAAAACTGCAGACAAACAAACAAACAACCCCAACAGTACCATTTTCCCGAATGTCTTCATAATGGATGGGCCCCATTGGCTTTTTCAAGGCCTCCCTTTCTTCTTCCTCCCATTGCTGGCGCTGAAGTTCTTTCCTCATGTCTTCAGATAACAAAGTTTTTTCATTAGCAGGACTAACAAAACTGGTGGAGGAATAGAAAAGCCTATGTTTAGGTGAGCACCATGAGACAGCAATACTTAGGTGAATTGTGGCTAAGTAATACCAATGGAAAGAAGACAGCTTCTACAGAGGTGTCTGACTAAGAAGTCAATACAACTGTTTTGATATTTTTTTAACATTCATTTATATACTGTGTATGTATAATATATATATATATATATATTTATATATATATATGTATACACACACACATACATACACACACACATGAGCATGTATGCCAGTTGGCACAGCATGTATGTAGAAGTCAGGAGACTACTTTGAATTTTTAGGAATCTATTTTCTCCTACCATGTGGGTTCCCAGGATTGAACCCAGGTCATTAAGCTTAGCAGCAAGTACTTTAACCTGATGAGCCATCTTGCTGACCTTATTTTATCATTTCTAAATCAACTCTCAGCCTTATACATGAGCATGATGGACCGTGCCTCAGTGTTCAAGAAACATGACTGTCCTTTCTACCCTTGTCCTGGCTGACATATGGGAGGTGGCCTAGCCAGGAACGACGAACCACTGAACTCTGAATGGCCTCTTGTCTGAAGACATGAATGTACTATTACAATGCCTCCAGTATCTCAGATGTAGATGGTCATGTTTGTGCTGTGGCCCCTAAGTGCTTACTCCACGCCTACCTACAGGATGCCTCAACCTTGAAGGGCTCACAAAGGTAGAGATTCTCTAATACTTTTCATATAAAGGCTGACTACTGGTAATTTTAATCAAGATACTCTCAAACATTTATCAGACATTCTTCCAAGTCAATAGTCAACTTATCCCTTTTAGCAATTATAGTGCACACGACCAGAATAGAGTGCCTGCCTGGGAAGCTGAGTCAGAAGAATCACTTAGACCCAGTTCAAGGCCAGCCCAGGGAATAATGTGACTAATTCACCCCAGTCCCCCCACCTCCCAAAAAAATGGGTTTCAGAAAAAGAAAAGCAATAAATAAAGTATTACGACCTTCAGGTTGTTCCCTGAGCACAGAAGGATACTAAGTGTCTGGATAAGTTAACTGCTAAAGGGTTCAGTGTATATTCTTACTATTAATGGTCTTTAGCAACAAATAGTCACTCAGCAGTCTCTCCCAGAAGACAATCCCCGCGGCTGTGTTCCAGACAAAGGCCACATATTAAACTTACAGTCTCCCCTGAAGATTTTTATCCATCTCCAATAGACTTGGTAAATCCTTTCTCATGCAGCGCCGGGATCGGCCCAAAGAGTCCACGTAATCCACCCTGTAAGTTAGACATTGGGAAGACAATTTGTACCATGGCAGATCCCTAGGTCAGGGAATTGGCAATGTCATTATAGACCGTTATGAAGGACCTTGCAGCTAAGGGCCCACTATCACAGGGGAAGAAAACCACTTAATTAGCAGCTGACCTCAATAAGCTTGTTGTGCCCTCTACTAAATCTCAGTTTTAGAAACTATAGGAATGAACTGATCATGTTTCTGATTTCAAAGACAAATTACCAATACAGAAGTGGTCACATGGAAGAACTCTCTTAATTTACATGTGCATTTTTACCACTAGTACTCCAAATTTTCATTCTCCCTTCCCAGTGTACTCAGATCTCGTTCTCTATTACTGCTCAGCTTCTAACTGACACATTCTCTCCAGTGAGCTTAAGAGTTTTTAATATAAGTCATAGTATCTTTTGGATCTACTTTGAGTAGGAGGAAGACAAACAATATACACCTTTCTTCATCTTTCCCCCAAGACACACAGTAGGGTAAACAAAACATTGCGACTTTCTAACAACAAAGTATGGGCAGGTTTTCACAGAAACCATTCCCTCTGCACTATGGTATAACATACTTTTCGTATTTGTTATCTCAAGCAAAGAATCTCCCAGTGTCTGGAGCAGAGTTTAGGGCACACAGTTAAGGACTTAATAATATAAGACTTAATAATAAGCAGAGCAATTCAAGGTCTGATTCAGCTGGCTGTGCTGTTGCCTGTAATTTCTTTCCTCTCAAGTGATGCTGATTTCCTTGTTAGCCCATGCTTTAAAAACCAAATGCTTGTGAATCCACTCCTTTAGTCTTATAGCTGATTGTCACAAGAAATCAAACCTACAACTAAACAAAACAGTGTGTTCATTTTCTTTTTTCTTGCTTTCTTCCCTTCTTCTTCTTTTACTGAGTGGGAAAGAAAGCCATCCAGCCAGATGGTCTGTGTAATTATTTACAGTATTTTTGCAGAAAGATTTTCTACCACCTGGGATCTAATTACCAAAAGGATTTACAAGTAGTCACAATTCTGAGGCTTAATTCAAAACCAAAAAAAAGTGTGGGAACTGCTTGAAGTGTGTCTTACTGCACCATATGGTGGCACGTGACATCTTCAATTGCCCTCCAAATTCCTCAAATCGCTGGCAAGCTGCTTGTAATCATAGAGGCATTAATAAGAAAAGAATTACAAGACATTAGACCATTCAAAGGAGATGGGATTTCTGCTTTGAAAAGCAATCCTAGCTATTCTGTTCTGGAGCAAGCCTCCAAAGCATGCAACGCCAGCAAAAGGAGTACAGGAGTCAGCAGTGGCTCTAGCTCATCAGCAACTGCTTACTGGGCAGTCCCAGCCAGCACGAACCTTTAGAGATTGGGTGAGTGAAGGAAGACTGTTCTCAGGGAAGCAGAAAGGGTACGTGCCATAAAACACAATTTAGGCAAATTCCAAAAACAAGCAAAAGTTTGCCTCAACTGTTTTGCTGGTAAAAAGGCCTAGAATAGGTCAACTATAAATAAAAGATAAGATGCCTCCTCCCCAAAAATGAGTTCAGATGAGGAAGCAAGTACTCAAGACTAGAAGACTAGAAAGGCACAGAGAAGCCGAGTTCTTCTCTGTGACCCATGTAGCATACAGCAACGTGTCTACCCACAATAGTAATATTAGATGTAAGTTATTTAAAAGTAAGGAAGCATGGATTCCAGTGAACACCTTCAGCAATATGAAGAGGAAGGTCCTCTGACATCCTCAGTAGAAGGGATTTCTTTTTATGCATACCTGTCCAAAGGGGCTAATTAAAAGGCTAAGAAACACCACAAACAGTCCTCTAAAAAATCCCCAAGAACAAGCGTTTAAAGGGCCAGCCCCAGCATGTGGTCAGGACACTGGTGATGTCTAAGCAATGGCAAGCTCTGCTAAATGAGTGTCTAAGTGACATGAAAGACACTGTAATGGAAATTTTACTCTGATCTGCATAAGGCTGGGTTCCTCCATCTTTTATGTACATACAGGTAAAATTCAGGAAAATGTCAATGAAGTTTTGCAAAGTATCTGCTTATGCTCCCAGAATGGAATACACATGCTTCCAGGAGGGAATTTAAGGAAATGCAGTGGATTTTTGGTATTACCAGAAAACAGTGTAGCTAGAATACAGCTTACTTAAAGGGGACCACTTCCCAGGACCTGGCATTCGAACCAGGATACAAGTAAAGAAGAGGCATGGTAGTAAGGGAGCAGGACATTGATGGACTGCCCAAGGGTCCTTGGGCCACACAGTAGGCCCAACAGATAGGTGCCCAGTTCTTATCTGCAGTCACTGATGTTACCTCTACACTGGCCCACCCATTTCTGTACAATTGATACACTAGCTCATCCCAATTTAAAGGGATGGTTCTTGAAAGTTAGAAAACCCAGGCAGAATAAGAAAAAAATGCCATGATAATGATCAAACAAAACACTTCTCAAAAAGTCAATGTGAGTCTGACAGGATCACTCCGATCTGATCCCTATTACCCACCATTCCTCACTGGGGTCTTGAGGAGGAGGTATGTCTTTTTCAGAAAACTCTTCATCATCATCATCATCTCTCTCTTCTTTGATTCGGGAATCTCTAGTGGCACCAAGCACCTCCATTTCTTTTCGCTTGTCTATGATCTTCTGTGTGAAATCCACAAGGTACATGTCCTCCACTTCCTCATCTAGGGCACAAAAATCAATTTACAGATTCTCAAAATTAAAAAAGAAAACCATAGCTGGAATTGAGAAGGAACTGAGAAGGGCCCATTGTCTGACTGTCCGCCAGTCAATGCCTGCACCTGGACATTTACAGACATAGCCACTAAGCACTTGACAGGAAGCTCTAAATACTCCATCCATTAACACCATTATACTCCTAAAAGCCTTGAGGTTCCAGCTGTGTTATCAACACACTGTGTGAGCAGTAAGTCCATGTAAGACAACACACCCATTCAATTTTGAGCAACTCACAGCTGACAACATACAAGAGACACAATCAAGATAATAGACCTTTCTCGATGTGGTATAACAGGCCTTTCTAAACATACAAGTTGCATCATTCAGCTCTTACACTGGTGGAAAGAAGTGCTTGAAAGGTCCTAACAGGTAAACAATGTGCTCTTAAGCTGGGATATAGTGTGCACACCTTTAATCACAGCACTTAGGAGGCAGATGCAGGTAGATCTGTTTGAGGTTAGCCTGAACTACATAGTGAGCTCCAGGCCTTCCAGGACTACACAGTGAAAAGCTGTCTGTCTGTCTGTCTGTCTGTCTGTCTGTCTGTCTGTCTGTCTGTCTCTCCCCCCTGCCCCCTCCCCCACATCCTGAGTTCTTCTCACAAATGGACATTGTTTTCAGACAAGACCTGAAGTCAGGGATGGAGTCAATATGTTTTCTCCTAAGGACAGATACACCTAGGACAGACACTGGGCACCCTATCGCCAAGTGCTGATGTCACCCCCTTTAGAGTGCAACAGTGGAGACAGCTAAGGCTCCAAGACTTCACCAGTTCAGGTACACAAGAACAGTAACAAGTATCAGGAGATGGGCCTGCTGGATCTGACAAAGCCACTCTCTTTTTGACTAAGTTACTGTATTTTCATGTTGTTTTTAATTACATGTACAGGGGAGGGAGAGGAGTGCATGGGAGTGCAGGAGCCCTCAGAAGGCAAAGGAGAACATCAGTTCAGTTCTCCTACAGCTGGAGTGACAGGCAGTTGTGAGTTGCCCCAGAGGGGTGCTGAGAACAAACTCTGGTCCTTTGTAAGCCCAGCAAGTGCTCTAACTGTTAAGCCAGCCATCTCTCTAGCCTCTGGGTTTCAGTAGCAACAATAAAAGTTTGAATCAAAAGAAATAAAAAAAGAATAAAACAAAAAAGTTTTCAAAGCCACAAAAAGGAAGAGGTGTGTCCTTTGAGAGCTGAGGCAGACGCACACAGCAGTATGACATCCTGAAGATGAACACTTGCTCCTCTTCTGGAGTGCAGCACTGTCACCACAGCTCCCAGCTTTGGGAAGGGCTGACTTTTCCATGCTGGACTCCCTGAAGTGCAGAAAAGCCATGCTATCTGAGAAGAGGCAAAAGTGGCCCACAACCACTGGAGTGTCGTTTGCTAGAGAGGGTAGAACTGCTGGGCTCCAGCCTTCCCCTCTGACATCAGCTTTTACCACTCTCCCCTACAGGATCCTTTTCTCCAGCTTACCATGCTACTTTCTCCAGCTTACCATGCATTCTTTCTAGAAACTTCTTGAATTGAATGCATACTTGCTTTTCCTGCCTCCTGCCAATGGTGTGTGCACTGGCCCAGAAAGTCTCTTATACTGCTATCCAACTATGAATACTGATTTCTATTTCAGGGGTATATGACAAAAGAGAATTGTATTACAGATGTTTAAACCAATTATAAGCACATCATACAACTACTAATAGAATATGCCATGAAGTCAAAATTACTTAGGGTATAGAACAATATTAGCATAATAAAGAAAAAAGACAAGGAAAGGGGAGAAATAGAGAAAGCAGAGTTAAATAAACTAAAAGAGAAAGAAGAGGAATAGACTAGACTATTCTGGAGAGAGAAAAAAAGAGCAAGCAAGTAATTATCAAAAAGAAAAATAAAATAAAGATTTCCCAACTGGATAAATGTAGAAGAGAACTAAAATGAAAAATGTAAGAGATGAATCAGACGGAAAATACTTATTGCCCAATCACGAAGACCTGAGTTCAAATCCCCATAACCTACATAAAGCCTAGTTTGCAGAGATGGGAGGTAGAACAGACCTCTCCAGATTCTGTCTCAAACAAGGTGGAAGGTGAGGACCTACACAAGCTCCCTTCCCATGCTGTGGCATTAACATGCCTGTACTCAACACACATAGCCACACACATCTGACATATATACAAAAATATAAATGCAATAGAGGAAAACACTGCAAAACATGAAGTTAAAAAAATAAAAAGCACATCACAGAAATAAAACTGAAAATAGAGAGACAAAGGAAAGGAAAAAGGAATGTATAACCCCAAGGGCCTAGATGGGACCACAATTCTGCACAGCCTTCCCTTTTCCACATGCATGGCTGCCACTGCAGGCAAGGCTGCTCTAGTTAACCTGTCTCCTTGGTGCTATGCTCTCCTCCTCCACTGGACGAGATCTGCTGTGAAGGCAGCAGAACTGGCTCCCTATACTGCCCAGTCCCCTGATGGCTCCTAACAAGCTGCCTGGTACCCAATAGACTATCAAATTATTACTGCAGATTTTCTTGTTTTGACTTGATTTTTAAAACTTCTCCCTCTTAGAATCATTCAAACAAGTAATACTGAAGATCTGTATGAATTCGACACAATAAAGAAATAAAAATAAACTTTTATTTACCTAGAAAATCTCCTTTAGTCATCTTTTCATATAATTTGGCCTTTTCTTCCAATTTTTCCCTAGAAGAAAAACAGACAAGTATTAGAAATGGTCTTACAACTGTCCTTTCTGCCCCCAAACTATTAGCTCAACAGCAGCTACCTCCCCTGAGGCCTGCCATGCAAGGATGGGCACGGCACGTGCTGACTGCCCTGTCCTGAAGAGACCTTAAGACCCACCACATCTACTTCACCATGAAAGCCATTCTTGGTACAGAGTAATTGCTTAGTAAGTATCTGACAGTGAATAAATGGATGCACTGAGTTAAGGCTCCAACAATTTAGCTGCTAAATACAACTTAAGTTACATGCCAAAAGAAAGATGTATTGAAACATAACATTTTTCTATTAAAAATTTTCGGGGCTGGCGAGATGGCTCAGTGGGTAAGAGCACTGACTGCTCTTCCAAAGATCCTGAGTTCAGATCCCAGCAACCACATGGTGGCTCACAACCACCCGTAATGAGATCTGATGTCCTCTTCTGGTGCGTCTGAAGGCAGCTACAGTGAATTACGCTGGAGTGAGCAGGCGGAGCAAGTGGAGCAGGAGCCAACGAAAATGGGCTAGAGCGAGCAAGGCCAATAGAGGTCCTGAGTTCAATTCCCAGCAGCCACACACATGATGACTCACGGTCATCTGTACAGCTACAGTGTACTCATACACATAAGATAAATAAAATAAATCTTTAAAATAAAGAAAAAAAATTTTCAAAAAGGATCACCAGATTCAAGGTAACTCCTTTGCCATGGTGCTTTTAGACTAGGGTCCTGGACATCTGTGGCTCATTTACACTTCTTTATACCAAGTTATATTTGTTAAAAGCATTAACAATACCTATTTCAAAGAGCACAAACAACACCCTTAAGCCACAAACTAATATAAAACAAGCCACAGCCCTGGTGTTTCAATACACCAGCCTCTCTGCTCACAGGACTCTGGTGGCATTGATCATGTGGTGATAGACTAAAAAAGCCACCATAATTGCCTAAAAAGAGAAGCCCCAACGAGGCCATCTGTGTCAAGATCTCATTAATCACAATGGGAAATTTAACTCCTAAAGGCATAAAGAGACTACAAAGTCTGAGGGTCACATGATTATCACAAGTTACTTAAACTTTCTGTTCCAGTTCCTATAATCTGACAGAATACATTCTTTTTATTGCTTCTATGAGTTGTCACAAAAATTAATTGGATAACACAAAATAATGTCATTTTCTCATCTTTACTGTCCTCCCTCTCCCCTCTGTGTGTATGTGTGTATGTGTGTGTGTGTGTGTTCCTTTGGCTGTCCATGTATGAGTTGGCACATATTGACCTCAGGTGTCATACTTGAGGAGTTAGACACCCTGTTTTTGAGACAATGTCTCTTAGTGGAACCTGGAGCTCCCCAGAGAAGCTAAGCTGACTAAGTCCCAGGCATCTGCCTGTCTCTGCTCCAACAGTAGGATACAAATTTCTACCACCATGGCTGACTTTTCTATGAGGATTCTGGGCTCTAACTGGGGTCCTCATGCTTGTGCAGCAAGTACTTTAACACATGAGGTTTTTCCCCAATACAATGAAGCTGCAGAATTCTTATCACACACAAAAGCTATCAAGGCAGATGTTACAACTTGGAATTGTCCAAGTACAGGAAACTACTGCCACTTTAAACAGAAGAAATCCACTAATAACTCAGCAGCAGCAAGCCTTCCCAACAATCCAAACCATAGGTGACAACTGACAACAAAAGGCAAAACAACTGGAGAGATCGGAGAATTAAAAGCATGAACGGAATACAATCTTTGAATCCTGATTTTTTTTTCCCCCTGATTTTTTAGGATATTATTTCTCTGTGTAAAGCCCTGGATGTCCTGGAACTCACTTTGTGAATCTTGAATTTTTACAATACCTATTTATGACCTAATTGCTGGGACAATTGGCAAAATCTGAACTATGAGCCACACAGAAGTAGGAAATATTGTGTAGGATAATGTCCTTATTCAGATAGATATATACTGAAATATTCACAGGTAAATTATCATGACACTTTAAAGTATTCCTCTACAGGTCTTATCACCTAGCCTAGAATATACCATGTGAACACTTCTGAAAATGTGCTGCTAAGCTGAAGATGTGACTCAGTGGACAAGACCATGGTATTCCATTCCCAGAAATATACATTTTAAAAAATTGTTGATATAGGTCAGGTGCTAATGGTTCATGCCTTTAAAATTCCAGAGGCTGAGGCAGGTAGATCTCTGAATTCAAGACCAGCCTGGTCTACAGAGCAAATTCTAGGACAGCCGGGGCTACACAGAGAAACCATGTCTTGAAAAGCCAAACAACCAACAACAAAAATTGTTGATACAGCTTTTTCATTTTCTCAGCTGCCAGAAAGATGGCAGACATTCAGACTGAGCGTGCTTACCAGAAGCAGCCCATAATCTTTTAAAACAGAAGAGGGTTGTGCTGACAGAAACTGGCAAGGAGAGGCTCCCTCGGTACTACACGAACATGGGTCTAGGCTTCAAGATGCTCAAGGAAGCCACTGAGGGAGGGCACCGAAACTGACAAGAAATGCTCTTTACTGGTAACACTGCCATCCAGCGTTGGATCCTGTCTGGTATGGTGACCAGGATGAAGACACAGAGGACCACTGTCATCTGCTAGAACTATGTCCACTACCTAAAAGTATAATCGATTGAGAGGTACCACCAGAACATATCTGTGCACCTGTCCCCTTTTGAGGGGTGTACAGCCATTGCCACTGAGGGAGCGTGTAGGGCAGAGTAAGACAGCATGCTTTACTGTGCTCAAGTTCCCCAAGGCTGCCAGCACCAAGACGCAGTTCCAGAAGTTCTGAGAAGATGCTGGCCAAATTCCAGAACAAATAAAGTTATTTTCCAACTTAAAAAAAAATGTTGATAGATTTAGTGTGTGATAAAAACTCAAAACAGGCCCTACTTCATTTTCTAAACTGAATTATTATTATTTTTTTTTTTTGTAAAACAGATTTTTTTTTTCTTTTTGTAAGACAGCAGATATGTGTAAATTACAGTATTTTTAGAAGAGAGTTGGCCTTCTACATGTAGAGTCCCTATTTCCAGATTCAACTTACTGGAAAGAAACAATATTCCAAAACAATGTTACATTGTTGCTAATATATATACTGTGTATCTGTCTATGCAGATTTTCTTTCTTGGCATTCCCTAAAAAATACAGAGTAACAATTATTTATGTATCATTTGTATCATTTTAGGCATAGCAAGGAATCTAGAAAAGACTTTATGATGAAAACTTTTACAAACCACACTATTTTATCAATTTTGAGCATCTTTGAGTTTTGATAACTGAGGCAGAGGAGGGTCCCAGAACCAGCCGGTACCCCTCAGATATCAAGGGTCATTGTATTTACACTGTGGAGTAGTGACCTACAAGGATGCACAACAGGAAGAGAAACATCTGAATGCCTATTTCTTTGTTTGGTAGTTCGCTGCTCAGCAGCAACTACCTTGCTTTGTCTAAAGTCTTCTGCTCCTCCAGCTTCTGTTCAGCGTCCTTCTCTGCTCGACTGGAAACACCTGCATTTTGTTTGCTCCAGATACTTGGCTTCTGGAGAATGATTCAAAAGAACAAAGTAAAACCACATGGTTACAAAATAAACTCAACTGGTAGGCATCAAAATCACAGAAAATCCTTAGCTCTCATGAATCATCAGAGAACTACTTATTCCGGCAACTAATTTACAGCCTACATCAGACTACCTGTAAATGACAAAGCTGGAGCTGAAAACAAGTCCTAAATAACATAGAATTTCCTTTGAACGTCACTGAGCTATTCTCTCAATTGACTTTTGCCCCTGACTGATTACTACACCATTTAAGATTTCAATGAACATGAGCAGAATGCAAAGGAATATAGTAGATTACTACCTATAAAAAAACTGAAAACTCTTAAACTCTTTCAGATGTTAAGTCTACTTCTAAATTTTACAATTGTTTATCTCTGCTTGAATACAATCTTCCATGAGAATGTAAACAATCCACTTACTAATAGCATGTTAAAGAGAAATATTAGGAGTGGAAAGATAGCTTAGCATTCTTTATGATGGCTGACTGATCTTGCAGAGGCCCTTAGCTCAGTTCCTAGCACCCACACTGCTTGTCCTACTACCACATATAACTCTTATTTCCAGGGGATCTAACATCTTTTTCTGGTCTCTGAAGGCACTCACGCACAGGCAGCACACACATGTACACATGACATATGTATTCACACAAGCGGGAATGCACACAACATACATTAGTAAAAGAAATCTTGTTTTAAAGAGTATTAAATAATCTTACTAATTTTAATATTTTAAAAAATTTATGCAAATGTTCAATTACAAGGCAGGGATTTTTGTTTTCTTTAATATTTACTTATTTTCAGATAACCACTAACATTTTCAAAAACTTAAAATATAATACAATTCTCCCATATTTGGAATTGGTACCTTATTAGTTGTCTTTGGTTTTCCAAAGACTCCAGAATCTTTTAGAAGTTTTTCTTGTTTGAATTCTTCTTGTTTTCGGAAGAGCTCAGCCTTAAGATCTACCAACTAAAATAAAACAAGAAAGTAAACAATATTTAACTCAATTCTGGCAGGTGACTGGATTGCTAAGCAACAGTAATTCTCCAAGGAAGATTTAAGCTTCCTGAACATGGACAAGAAACACAGTGTTTCAAAAAAGAACTTCATACAAAACTAAGCCGTATTGGGTTTGTGGTAGTTTTGCTATAAATATAATGCTACTCCAACTTTCATCACTCAAGGATTTTGTTCTACCAAGGGCAGAGTGACATTACAATGTAAGCAAATGACATTTACATGTTCAGATAGGAGTCCACTATTTTCTGAAGCACTTGTTGTTTGTGGGACATATACCAGAAGTACAGAGTCAAGTATGATTTAAGTTTTTTTTAAAAAAAACAAAAACAAAAACAAAACAAAACATTAAGTTTAACTGAATCACAATATTTAAAAATGGGAAGGGTGCTGGAGTGATGGTTCAGCCCTTAAGAGTACTGTCTGCTCTTCCAGAGGTTATGAGTTCAAATCCCAGTAACCACATGATGGTTCACATCCATCTGTAATGGGATCTGATGCCTTCTTGTGTGTCTAAAGACAGCAACAGTATACTCACATACATAAAATAAATAAGTAAATGGAAGAGGGGAGCACAGGTGAAGAGAACCGGGCAGAGAGGCAAACCCTTGCCCCTCGCTCTCATCTGTGTTAGTCCTAACAGTACAATAAGGGAAATGTTATAATGACAAGTGGTTCTGTGTAAAGGCAGACACTACTGGCTGACAAGGAAAATCAAAGTGGCTGAACTCAGAGTCTGAAGAGATGAGTTGGCAGTTAAAGAGCACTTGCAGAAGCCTCAGATTAGGTTCCCAGCACCCCCATGGTGGCGTACAACCATCCATATATTAACTCCAGTTCCAGGGCACCAGGCACACATGTGTTGCATATACAAAGGTGTAAGCAAAAACAGTTATACACAAAATTTAAAATATATTTTTGATAGAAAAATGTTTAATGATTCCTTTTTGTTTTTTAGTGTACATTTGTCATTTTGCTTGCATGTGTGTGTATGCGAGGGTGTCAGATCTCCTGGAACTGGAGTTACAGACAGTTTAGAGCCACCATGTAGATGCTGGGAATGAACCATGGTGCTCTGGAAAGAGTAGTCTGTGCTCTTAACCTATGAGCTATCTCTCCAGCCCCAAAGATGTTTTTGTTTTGTGTTTTTTCTAAGTGACTGGGTTCAGTGATTTCTATTTGAAAGAAATCCACTTAAAGGTAATACTGGCAGGGATTTTAACAATGTAAAAGAGTTCCATTCCTGGACCAAACATTCAAAATTCTTTTTTTTTTTTTTTCGAGACAGGGTTTCTCTGTATAGCTCTGGTTGTCCTGGAACTCACTCTGTAGACCAGGCTGGCCTCGAACTCAGAAATCCACCTGCCTCTGCCTCCCAAGTGCTGGGATTAAAGGCGTGCGCCACCACCGCCCGGCTCAAAATTCTTAAAAGAAAAAATAAGAAGAACAATTTACCTTTTCTTTTAATTTCGTAAATGTATCAATTACCTAGCTATATTTTTTTCTATTCTACAACTACTTCTGAATCTAAACTCACAAAACGACCAATTCCAGGACTTCATTTGTATTGTAATTATTAAAAACAATATCCTCGGGACAAGTTAACTTTAGTTTGGTTTGGTTTGGTAAAGACAGGGTCTTACCGTGTAGCCCTGGCTATCCTGGAACTATGTAGTTCAGGCTGGCCTCTGACTTACAGTGGCCTCTATCCACTTGTCTCTGCCACTTATATACTGAAGTTAAGAGCATGTGCAAATACATCCAGATTAATTCAGTTTGCAAGTACTGAATCCAAGCAAACATAATTGCTAAGACGATTTTTTTTATATTAAAAACCAAATCCCAACAAAATATTTGATACAACATTAGATGTTTTCCTCTTGTATTCCCATAGGAAATTCAACATTAAGTCAAAGGTTAGGCGATTTGTTCGGGGAACAAATAGAAAAGGCACCGTTTTGCTGTCAATCAAACTGAGCCTGGGTTCTCACACAACAAATCTGCATGTACACTGAGGAAAACGGGATTCACCTTTGGGTGTCAACTTCATTATCCATTAAGAGTGACAATTAATACCACCTACATTCAAAAGCACTTCTGAGGACTCAATGGCAGCATGCCTATGAAGCACGGACACAAAATGGGTCCCGAGAGTGGTTAATTAAGTTAGCAAAACTCCTCACATCCTGTCAGACCTCACCGGCCCGGGCAGCCCATCCCACAAGGCACTAACTAACTTGTCTGGGTCCTGCTAGGCGGACCCTAGGTCCTCTGGGAGTCCTGGGAAGAAAAAAAAACATATCCCAATGCTCGAGAAGGACTTTGGGCTAGAGGAGATCCCAGGATGGGCACGTCCTCCAAGTGCCCGCAGACAGAGAGCCGACTGTGGCGGCTGACCCGCAGGATGCGCCCTGAGATCCCTGGGACGATGGCTTCCGGGACCTGGCTGCGGGGCGAGCCTAGCTCGGGTGCCTGGCGGAGCCGAGTTCAGGATCCTGTGAGTAGGGATGCTGTCGAGGGTCCCCGCGGGGCGAGGGCCGGTCGGGATCCCTGTGATATGGGGAGTCCAGGCCCCGGATTTGCGTGGGGCAAAAGTTATGTCCCCATTCTCGCCGGAGAAAGGCGGAGGAAACGCGGAGCACGTAGCTAAGCCACGCTTGAACTCACCGAGGAGGCTGTAACGTCCAAAGGCTTTTTCTTTCGGTCCATCGTCCCGCCAAGGCGTACGGTCCCAAGACTCAGCCTCCCTGTGGCCTCAGTCCCTCAGGCCCCGCAGCAGAACCGGAAGTGTCTTTGAAGCGACGCTGAGTTTGCGTCATTTTGCGACATAGATTTACGATCTCGGCGCCATCTTGAAAGCGTCGGTATGCGGTCCCTAGTCGCTACGTCGCCATTTTGAGAAGGTCAGAGGCTGTCCTAGGGTTGAAATTGATGGCAATTGGCCACCTTGAAGAGAGCAGAAAGTGAGGTGAAAATGGCTAGGGTTGTCGCCGTCTTGACACGGAAGGAAGATAGCTTTCATTGCAATATGCACTATATTAAATGGAGAGCCTTAGATGATGGAAAAGAATAGCAATGTCTTGAGAGCTAAGTAAACTCAAGCGTCTCCAACATGAAAACAAAAGGAATTTAATTAAACTGGTAGAGGTGGGGATTATTACTTAAGAACGGGCTATGAGAAACACTCGTTTTATTGGTTTTCTTTGGTATTTTTGTGGTTGTTTTGTTTGGATTTCTTTGTTGTTTGTTTGGGGTTTTTGTTTGTTGTTTTGCTTTTTTTTTTTTTTTTTTTTTTTTTTTTTTTTTTTTTTTTTTTTGAGATGGGGTATTAACTGTATAGCCACCTGGCCTCAAACTCACCACGTAGATTTGGCTGGCTTCAAATTTGCAATAATCCTCCTGCCTCTGCTCCCTAAATGCTTGGATTACATGTGTGAACCACCATGCCCAACAGAGTGTTCAGATTTTAACTATTCATTCAAACAGTCATTTGGCAGGGTCTCACTTTGTCCTCCTGGCTGCCTGGAACTTTCTTTGTAGACCATGCTGGCCTTAAACTCAACAGATACCTGCCTATCTCTTCCTCCCTTGTGCTGGGATTAAAGCTGTGTGCCACCACAACCAGCCCCCAGTATACTCTATTTTTGAAATTACTGTTTGAATTGCTAACTTATTAAAAGAATTTTGACCTGGGATTGGGACAAATTTTCCAACAATTTCTGAAATGGCCCTAAACATGCATTTGCCATATCTTTGCAAAGCAGTGTTCCCCACATTGATGATGATAAAGTCAAAACAATCAACTTTGAAAAACACTGAAGATGCTCTGTAACCTACAGTATCAAATGTTTAGCCAACATTTAATTCCTTTTGTTGAAAACAAGAACATTTGTGTCATTAGGATGCAAATTGTTTTTCATCTTTAATAAATGGTGAAAATATATATACCAAAGAATTGTTTTAAAATAATTTTTAAATTATCCTTACATATATTTTATATATCTATATACCTCAAGTCATGAAAATAGTACTGGGTAAAAAGAAGTTGTGAGTGAAAAAATTTTAAGAAATCCTTTCCTAGAAGACTGTATGGCATTATTACAGTCTTACTTTGTCTATAGAATGCCTGTGGGGAATCTGTGGTTATCTCCTGATTGGCTATGTTTGCTTACACCATAGAAGTTCTCACAGAGTAGCACCCCACTAATGAGAAACCTCCCAAGACAAAGACATTACTAGAAAAGGATAGTATATAGCTCAGTATTATAGCACATACTTAGCATGTACACAAACCTGGGTTCTATCCCTGGCACTGGGGAGAAATAGAAATAAGCCATTGAGTCTCCTTTGTTCCCCCAGCTGTTGTGATGTTGGCCAGAATACTGTCCTGGCAGACCCACATGTTCTCATTCATCCTGTTTCTAAAAGATCTCCGTTTCCTTTGATGCCTTCCCAGCAGCTGAATCTGTCTGGAATTGCTTCCCTCTATCCAGTCCCATCAGTGCAGCTGCAACCCAGAGGCCTTTTCCAGGGTGTTGTCTTCTAAACCACACCTTAAACTATAGGGGGTTGGCCTGATGCTGCTTGTATTCTAATGCTAATATTGGGTCCTCAAGTCTGGTTGCCCCAGAGATAAGAGAGTCAACCAGTAGAAGCTAAGTGACCCCAAGTTATTTCTGATTGGTAAATAAAGATACCAACAGCCAATAAATAGTTGGGCAGAAGAGAATAGGTGGGGTTTAGGTTTCCCAAGCTTGAGGTTGGAGAA
The DNA here is from genome assembly GCF_008632895.1 of Mastomys coucha. Taxonomy (NCBI): domain Eukaryota; kingdom Metazoa; phylum Chordata; class Mammalia; order Rodentia; family Muridae; genus Mastomys; species Mastomys coucha. The sequence continues at coordinate 85,610,730 of NW_022196903.1, read as the reverse complement.
GAAGATAAGGGGAAGAAGGTGAAAGAGGAGGAAAGAGAAGCTGCCATGGGTTAGGAGTCAAAAGAGTGTGGCCCTAAGGGCTGGCCAATTGGAGTTAAGAGCAGTCCACATGAAACATAGTAAGTAGTAACTCAGGGTTATGGATAGTGAAGTATATTCTAATATTATAGAGGGTCGTATCTGCCCTGCTCTTGTATTGTTTAAGGCTTATTGTAAATCTAAAGGTTTTTTATCCAGAAACTAAATGATCTAAGGTGGGTTGGGGTAGAACACCCAAGTTGGGATTATATAAATTTCTACAACATGAATCAGAGTCTCTCTCACAGGGCCTGGCTGGCTGAGCACACAAGACGTTTGACACCATGAGATGAAAATAACCCTGAATTACCCATGGCTCCTGCTGCATTATGTAGCATAGGATGGCCTTATCTGGCATCAATGGGAGGGGAGGCCCTTGGTCCTGTGAAGGCTCTATGCCCCAGTATAAGGCTATGCTAGGGTGATGAGACAGGAGTATGTGGGGGGAGCACCCTCATAGAAGCAAGGAGGGGGGAGGGGAGAGGGGGTTTATGGAGGGGAAACTGGGAAAGAGGATAACATGTGAAATGTAAATAAAAAAATATCCAATTAAAAAATCTACCAAGAATTTAGAAATTACATTAAATGTTTTAAATCATAAAAAAAAAAAAGAAAAAGAAAAAGAAAATGGCTCTGTATTCATTGACTGTTGTTGTTATGACCAAATATCTGACAAGAGCAATTTAGGGGAAGGTTTACAGGCCAACCTGCAAGAGTGTGGAACCAAGACAGGGATGGGAGGACCATGCCTTTTGACCAGGACTACATAGCAATGCATAACTCTGGCCCTCTACGTAATCCTGCAGTCCAGAGATGCACTTGAGTCACTGCATCTCGATCTTTTTCAGTGTGGCCACATTGAACAAATCTCCCTTTTCTTCTTCTCTCTATTAATTTTGCTCTTTTAATTGGCTTTTCAAGGATGGGTGGTTGAACCTGGCTTGTTGGGGCACAGGGTGTGATCCTAAATCCAGTAACAACTTAAAAATGCCACAAAGCCCTCCTCAGAGTGATCCACTTCCAGTGAGGTTACATGTCCTAAAGTTGTCACAACTTTCTGAAACACTCTTTCAGCGAGGGCGTGAACCAAGTGTTCAATCACAGGAGAGTATGCGGGACATTTTATATTCAAGCTACAACCAGTCTGCATGTGGAAACAGCTGTGTGCACATCCCTCACAGATTCAGAGCTGTAGGTGACAACAGTCTGTATGGTGAGTGACACTGCATACTTGACAGCCTGTCTCACGCCTGCTGGGCCCCAGGGGTATGCAGTGGGTGGCAGGTGGGTTCTCTTCTTCATTTTCATCCCTGTAGGATATGTACTGTCTATAAAATCTTCTGTTGGTTTTAAATTAAGGAGGGAGAGAGAAGACCTTCTAAAACAGTCATCAGTCCTCTTCCCAGGGGGGTTGGCTACAGCCAGGCTCATTCTCAATGACCGGCAGGGATTCCCAGCAAGGAGACTCCTAAGGACACACTGCAGGCCAGCCTCGCCCATTGCAATCAGGGCTGCCAAGGCTGCTACTGTGAGACTCTAATTGGCTGTAAAGTCTACAGGCTTAATTGAACCCAGGAAGCCTTTTAGCATCTGAAAACTATTTTTTATACGTCTTCCATTTCCCTAAAGGAAAATTGTGTCTCCCCCTCACCTGTCCAGCACACAGAGCCCTCACCTTTGTTCCATCTCTGACACCACTGACTCTAATAAGAAATTACTCAGCAGTGGATGAGTAAGCTGAGTCCAATGTGTGCAAAAAAGATTAGGTTAGACTGAAGAAAATTGGGTTTTCAACAAGGGCACGTGACAAGACAGAAGGCAAAAAGATAAGGAGAGTGGGGCCCTGGATGACAGTGCAGTTGACCTTCATGAGGATCAGGCAAGACTGTCAGTGTCATTATGGCCCTCAGTCTCTGCAGCAACCTCAGGGGGTGGGTGCTATCACTGTTCTAATACAGAAGCAAGAAGAAACACAGAGAAGGCAAGTGTGTATACAAGGTCATACAGCTTGGAGTTGAACTTCACTGGGGAAAGGGAAAAAAAATCAGCCTCTTACTCCCAAATTATCTCAGCAGAAGGACCTGTCATTGGCTTACTCCAAGGTCCTGCTGGTGGTTGGCAATCCTCAGCTTTCCTGGCCTTACATCCATCTCTCTCATCTATCCACACACGTCCCTGTGTATCTATCTTTGCATGACTGTCTTCACATAAAGACATTGGCTATGTGAGATAGAGGGCCTTCTGGAATCCAGGTGACCTCACTTTAACTAACGACATCTACAGTGACACTATTTCCAAAGAAGGTCACATTCTGACTTCATTTTTGGACTTACGTACATCATTTTTCTTTGTTCTTGGAGGGAGACCAGAACAGGCCCCAGTACCTGTCTTGGAAAGAATCACTTAAAGCCAACAGCCCTGGTGGGAGGAGGGGACCCAAGACCCATGACTGAGAAATCATCATTAAGAAATGACAGCACTGAGTGGCAGAGAGGCTGGCTGGGGGCAGAAATGGACAGACAAGGTTCCTATGCCACTCAAGTCAGGCTGCTGGGAAGCAGGCCTCCCCTTCCTGACAATCAGTGCATGCTGCCGCCCTTCCCCAGCATCGGGGTGTGTCCACCAGCTTGTTGTCACTGTAATGAATGGCAAAGACAACCAACTAACAAAGAAGAAAGGTTTATTCTGGCTCATGGGTTCAGAAACTTGAGTCCATGGTTGGCTGGCCCCAGTGTTACAGGCCCATGGTGAGGAAGCACAGCATTGTGGGAGCAGATGGTAGCTAGGTAAGTGTTTTTACCTCATGGCTAGGGAGGGAGGGAAGGGGAGGGGTCAAGAGAAAAGTGGGGAGGGGAAGAGGGAGAATGAAGACTCATGTTAGAGATCAAGGGTCCCACTGTTCCCTTCAAGGGCACACCCTCATTATTTAGGGACCTCCCTCTAATCTCTGCCACTTCTCCAGAACACCACCCTTGGAAATATGCCTTCAGGGCCTCTGGGAGATTCCTGATTCAAGCATTAGTAAGGAAACACACCTTGGTGAGAACCACATCTGATCACAGGTAAGAGCTGAAATGGTGACAAGGAGAACAGTGGACACTGGGGACAGTCTGTTGACTCTGAGAATGTGCTAGAGTGTGGGGCTGGAGTGGGCGGGAGTCCAGGCAGATGAGACAGACAGACAGGCAGATGTCAGATGGTCACTACAACAGAAAGGGAAGTGTACCAGCAGGAGTCAGGAGAGAGTCTTTGCACCTACTTCCTGGTGCTCCACAGAGCACCTTGCGGCACTTTGATGTGTCTGTCCTGACTAAGGCAGGAGGCAGAGGAGGGATGTGGTGGTCTGACTTAGGGATTAAGAAGATCCCTATACTGCTGGGCTGGCAAAGTCTACTTTCTAATAATGGGGATAGTTCCCTAGTTCGTACTTTCACAGATAATCAGAAAGAGACCCAAGCCATCTGTATTTTAAGGATAGGCATATGCCTCCACGGCCAAGCAAAACCCCTGTGAGTCCTCTAGCTGTGAACCTATGGGAGTGCCTTCCACATGCCAGGCAGTGGGCTAAGTGCTTTTTCTTTAGTGTATTTTAAAATAAACTTTTCTATTTTAAGGTTTCAGATTTCTAGAAGCATTTGAAGATAGCATGGTGGTTCCTACATGGTCCTCGAGCACTTCCCTCTGTTGATATTTCACTGCAGGACTTTTGTCACATGCAGGAACAACCTTCATATGCGCTGTCAAGAAGTCTGCTCTTCCTCCCCATTGTTCATTCAGCCTGCCACACTGTGTTTAACTTCAGTTTCCTCCTGTCAGAGTTTCCCAGACTGTTTTAGTCTGTTTTCTGTGGCTGTGACAAAATACTTGCACTAATTGACTTATGAGGGAGGAATATGTATTTGACTCACAGATTCAGAGGTTCTGATAGATCTTTCTTGGCTCCATGGCTTTCAGCCTATGATGGTGCAGTTCATTATGGTGTGAGCAGGTATTAAAGTAAAGGAAGATGGAGAAGGTAGGAGGGGGAGGGGGAGGCCCGAGTCCCAGTATCCTCTTCTAGGGCACAGCCCCAATAACCTGACTTTCTGTGCCCCTCCTCTTAAAGTTCCACCACTTCTAAGGTTTCAAGCTCCAAATCACAGCACAGATTGTCTTTGTTTCTGGTGACCTTGGCAGTTTTCAATAAACCTTGTACGTGTGTGTTCCTGCTTATATGTACGTGTAGCATAGGCCTGCAGTGCTCAGGGAGGCCAGAAGAGGGCATTGGAGTCCTTGGAACTAGGGTTACAGATAGCTGAGATTACTGACAGTTGAAAGCAGCCATATAGGTGCTGGAAATCGAAACTGGGCCCTCTGCAAGAACAAGCACTCTTAAATGTTAAGCCATTTCTTCAGCCCTTGTGGTTTGTTTGGTTGGTTGGTTGGTTGGTTGGTTGGTTGGCCGGTTAGTTTAGTAGTAGATTCTTCAATTTAGATTTCCTGACTTTCTCAGAGCCGGAATAGGATGAGTTGAAGGGAGGATATTTTAGGCCATTCACCCTAAAAACGTGCATCCTCTTATTTATGAGTGGGAACCTCAGTGGTCCTGCCAAAGTTGCTCCGTTGAAAGCTACTTCCCCACGTGCTCTTTCTTCAGAAGAAACTTACCTACAGTACCCCACTGTCAAGTGGTGCTTCATGTAACTGATTGATTAATTGATTGATTGATTTTATGTGTATGTGTTTGCTTACTTGTTAGTATATACACTGTGTATATTTAGGAGCCCCTAGAAGCCACAGAAAGTATCAGATTTCCTGGAACTGGAATTACAGAGGGTGATGAGCCACTATGTGGGTGCTGGGAATCAGATCAGGGTCCTCTGCAAGAAGAGTAAGTGCTTTTTAATGGTTGAGTCCTCTCTCCAACCCAAAATTTTAAATTATAAATTGACAAATAATCACATATTTATAGGATGTGTGATGTTTTGATGTATTTGTACAATGTGTGATGATTTTATCAGGCTCATTAACAAATCTGTCACCTTGCTTATTGCTCTTTTGTGGTTGAAATGTTTAAAATCTCTTTCTGCAAAATTGAAGAGCTTGTTGCATTAGTTTTAGTTCGGTCACCAGTGTGCAGTACAGTGCACTGATCTTTGATGAATACCTCTCCATCCCACCCTACCACACGGTGATCTGTAGGAACCATCAATCTTCCTGTGCTTTGATTCTGTGAGTTCAGCTTTAGATTCCACCTAAGAGTGAAACCATATGGCCTCCTGCCTCTGTGCTGGCTTGTTTCACTTAGTGTAATGCCTTCCATACTCAGCCATGGTATCACAAGCAGCATTCTTTTAAAGGCTGCATTGTGTATCTGCACCACATTGGTTATTGTTTTAGATGGGCTCTTGCTAGGGAGCACCCCTGGCTTCTGACTATCCTCCAAAGTTATGGGATTGCAGCATGTGCCACTACCCTTGACTGAAATTCTCTGTCCATGTGCTGGCTGAGGGATACCTAGGCTCCTTCCATTTCTTAGCTAATGTGAAAAGCTTAGCAATGAACAAGAGGAGATTTACAACTAGAAATGTCTACACCAAAACAGCAGGCAGGAAAGATCTTAAATAAATAATATTCTGGTCCAGAAATGGTGGCAGATATCTTTAATCCCAGCACTCAGGAGGCAGAGGTAGGTGGATCTCTGTGAGTTTAAGGCTAGTCTAGGCTACAAAACAAGTTCCAGGCCAATCAGGACCATACAGTGAGAGCCTGTCTCAAAAATAAAATAAATGACATTCTACCTCAAGGAAGTAGAAAAAAATATAAAAGCAGAAAGTCCAAATCAGTAAAGAAAGACTGATAATTTTGAGCAATGATGAATTTTATTTAATTTTTTTCATTGGCTTATTTTCCTTCCTTCCTTCCTTCTTTTCTTCCTTCCTTTCTTTCTTTCTTTCTT
>NW_022196903.1:85593784-85604704 GCF_008632895.1 Mastomys coucha | reverse complement strand
TTTATGTAGCCCTGGTTGTCTTGGAACTCTTTGTGTAGACCAGGCTAGCCTTGAATTTACAGAGCTCTACCTGCCTTTTGCCTCTGCCTCCTGCCTTCCGAGTGCTGGGATTAGGGAAGTGCCCCACCATACCTGGATTGACTTATTTAATTTGACAAGGGCCACCTTACAGGCGTGTCACTGTCCCTACTTTACAGATTAGGGAGCTGAGGCTCAAGGAGGTATAGAAACCCACTCAAGGCCACAGGGGAGCCATTCACCCATGCTCTGCTGATGCATCCAAAAGCTAGAAACCCACTCAAGGCCACAAGGGAGCTGTTCACCCATGCTCTGCTGATGCATCCAAAGGCTTGAGCTCCTGGACAGAGCTCTCCCCTTTCTTTTTCTCTGCATCTTCTTGCTGCACCCATCCTCTCATATCCAGAGATAGAAATAGTCTGAGTTCCCATGGCCCCAGTGCCTGATGTGAGACTGACTTGATAAGTGGCCCCAGATCACATTCTTTTTTGCAGAAAGGAGCCTCGGGGCTGAGTTATTTATTGCCAAGGTCCTGATGCCCACTTTAATTTCCTGGCTAGTCTAGATGGATACAGATCTAGACAGCAAGCTAGCAGGCAGGACTGGGGTGGGGGTGGGGGACTGCGGTTGTCACAAGGATCATAAGGACGCCTGCTTTCCTCCTGGACTCCTCATGAGAGAGGCATGCAGGGAGGGCATCCATGCCTGGGGACTGTGACTTGGGGAGGAAGGCAGCCAGGGTCACAGTGCTTCTGACTGGGAATTTTGGTACTAAGAGAGGGGGACCACCAGGAATGGCACCCTCAAAAGAACCCATGCACCAGTGACTACATCTGCCTAGTTCTTACCCCATGAATAGCAGTACCTGTCCTGGGAATCAAACCAATGCCCTTCCTCCATGGCTTGCTTCATCTATGTTGGCCTTCAGCACAAGGCCCTCACACCATTCTGGCACTATGCTTTTGGGCTTCCCAGTCCCCAGAACCATGATCAGAGTAAACTTCTGCTGTCAAGTATTTTGATGTAACAGTGGAAAAGCAGATTAAGGGAGAGAGCCAACCTCTTCCACACTTACTCTAGCAGAAGGTCCCCACATCAGAGTTAGTGGCAAGCTGCAGCCTGTGGTGTGTGCAATTGTGATGTGTCAGCTGGAGGTGTAAAGCTAAAATCCAGGAAAAGACTGTAAGCGCCTTTACTATCAGGGTAGAGTCCCAGCATGCCATATTTAACTAAGACACTTCAGTAAAGAAATGCTTCTTTCTATGTGTGTATGCAAGAGGTCAGGAGGTCAACCTCAGCTCAGGCATCATTTCTCAGGAACTACCTATTTTGTTTCTGTTGGTTTGTTGGTTGGTTGGTTTTAGACCACAGAGAGATCTCTCTGTCTCTGCCTCATTGAATACTAGGATTAAAGGCATGAGCCACCATGCTGGGCTTCAACTTTTTGCTTTCATCTTTATTGTTGTTGTTCGTTTGTTTGAGATAGGATCTCTCACTGGCTTGGAACTCATCAATTAGGGCAGGCTGTAGCCAGTGGGTCCCAGGGATCTGCCCATCTCTGACCCTCCAGTACTTACCTCACCATGCTTAAGTTTTCTTTCCTTTTTAAAATTTATTTTGATTTTTTTAAAGGTTATGTTTATTAGTGTTTTACATGTGTCTAAGTCTGTGCACTATGCACATGCCTGATGCCAATGGAGATCAAAAGCGGGCATTGGATCCCTTGAAATTGGAATTAAGGGTGATTGTGAGCCAGCATGTGGGTGCTGGAATATGAACTCAGGGCCTCTGTAGGAGCAGCCAATACTTTCAGCTGCTGAACCATCTCTCCAGCTTTTGAATTTTTTTTGGATACATCTCTATACTTAGGTTCTGACATCCATCTTCAGGCCTCATGCTTGCAAGGCAAGCATTTTACTGACTGAGCATCTCTGCAGCCCTGAAATGCTCATCTCTTTATGGTGCAGCTTGTGGATTGAAAATCCAACTTGTCTTTACCATAACCCTAATAGGGCAATCCCTCTGACAGTCCCATCTGACAAACGAGGAGGCTCAGAGAGCCAAAGTAAGTAACCCAACATCACATAGCTTATTAAATGTGATCTGACTCCACAGCCTGGGTTTGTTCTATTTCTTTTCCTATGTAAGTTCCAACATCTTCCTGAGTTTGTTTTAAAAGCTAAAACCTGGGACCAGGGAGAAAGGCTTACACTCTACATGACAGTGCCTGCAGTGAAAGAATGGGACTTCAGTTTAGATCCACCCTCCTTACACCTATGTAAAGAGCCAGGGGTGTCATTGCGCTTCTGTAACAGCAGCACCGGAAGTTGGGGGGCAGAGACAGGCATGCCACTGAAGTTAACTGGCCAGACTACTTAGCCAAACTGATGAGCTTCAGGTTCACTGACAGATGCTGTTTCAAAATAAATAAATAAATAAATAAAAGTGGGAAATGGTCAAGAGAGGAAACCCATAAAACTCTGGCCTCTCATGTCTGGTCACTCATATGTATCTGCACTCATGTGTACACAACACCACACACACACACACACACACACACATGCATGCACACACACGCACACGCACAAAGCTTATTGGGTACAGTGGCATACCATACACCTTGTTCCAGCACCTGCTGTGCCCATTCTCCAGAGGTTGAGGCAGGAGGATCATCTGAGCATTGGGAGTTTTTCTGTTGTGTGCTATAAGCAAGAGGTATCCACATTAAGTGTTAATAGTGGGACTGTGCCTGGGAGTAGCCAGGACACTCCACCTTAGACAGCATATCAAGACCCTACTCTTACATGGTAAATGAGGCAGGGGGCACTAGCTTGACTGACAGAGAGCTTTCTTAGTATGCACAAAAGACTGGCACCACATAAACTAGGCTCAAGGATGACACTCAAGGTCATCCTCAGCTACACAGAGAGGCCAAGGCTAGCCTGTGCCACTTGAGATCAAAGAGAAGGAGAGAGAAAGGGAAAGAGGGGAAAGGAAGAGATAAAAAGAGAGGAAAAAGTTAAAACCCATCTCTCTCCTCCTCCTCCCCCAGGTCTGTGTTGGGTAACACACGCCTTCTAGAGCAAGCACATATTTAAGCATTCCCAGGGCACACAACATCTGCTGCTGTATGCTCGCCTTCCCTCTGCAGGTGCGTGGTTCTGAGTGGGTGAGACAGTGTGGTAAAGACACTATAAATGCCATTGCGATATTCACACCCAACTATCTAAGAATGAACAAGCTTTGCAGAACTGAGGGGCAGACGCACCGTCGTCGTCTATGCATCTGGCCTGGGGAACTGTGTGACTGTGTTGAGCCCTGTGTGTATGTGTGGTCTGTGGATGTGACGGTACACTCGTCTGTAACTGACTCCCAGTGAGAACACAGGGGCCCTGCCTGGAGGAGCTGGGGGGTGAGTCATGAACAACAGGCCTGATGGTGACATTGATGGACTGATGGCTTTCCTTGAGATGAGGATGCTGCTTCCTGTTGCTTAAAGAAAAAGCCTTTGTGGTCGTTTAAGAGAAGAAAACCAAAACTAATTCAAACTCTGCCTCTTCCAGGCTAGAGTGAGACTCATTAGTGGGAAAGATTATTTCATCAAAGAAAACAGGCTTTCTCTGCATGGAAGCAACACAGAGAACTAATTCACACCATCAATCCCGGACAACTGTTATAGTCCCAAAGCCTGTGTTCCTCAAAGTCATCTCTACTGAAATTCTTACCCACCGTGTGACTGATCACTCCCTTGGTGTGATTAGTTTCTAAGGCAGTATGTTTATGGTACTCTACAGAAGCCCAGAAGACCATCACCAAGCATAAGGAGCTTCATGAGAGTCTCTATGCCTTCCTTCCCTGGCCCTTTGGGAGAGGCACCTCTGATGTCCTCAGTGGAAGTTCATAGCAACCCATCTACCTAGTTGTCCTGAAGTGAGACAAGATAATGAGTGTCTTCTGGGCATAGGCTACAGACAAGTCCCTGAGGGCCAGATCAAGGGATTCTGTGGACATGCCTGCCCTCCTTTCTTATCATAATGCCCTGGTTTGTTTTTTATTTTATTTTTTGGGGGGGGGTTGTTTTTGAGACAGGGTTTCTCTGTGTAGCCCTGGCTGTCCTGGAACTCACTCTGTAGACCAGGCTGGCCTCAAACTCAGAAATCTACCTGCCTCTTTCTCCCAAGTGCTGGGATTAAAGGTGTGTGCCACCACCTCCTGGTTCAGTGCCCTGGTTTATTATGGGCAGCCATCACTTCTCCTTTAGATTACAAGGGTAGAGAAGAACATCTAGATTGTTCCTAGTTTTGCCTTTAAAATGAGACTTCAGTAATACTTAGACAGACCAGCTTCTCATGGTCAGTTAAAATGTGACAAACACATACCTCTCAGCCGCCTGAATGGGTGAGATCTCTATGAATGAAGATGGGACAGAAGACTACACTCTGACATCTCACAAGTCCTACAAGTTACTGTGTTCACTTGTCCACACAGAGCTGTCTAATGGGACCATCCTGGGCATGGAGACACACACCCAGAATGTCTGTTTCTTGGCACACATGCAATGCGCCATACAACCCCAGAGGGCTCCCTCCATGTTGCATGCCTGAGGCATCTCCCCATCATAGTAAGTATTTAGCTCTCAGCTTTCAAGTGTCTCATATCAGTGATGAGTTTGGGGTCCAAGACCATCTCTAGGACTATCTAGTTAGTAGAACAATTGGTCCATATTTAGGATCATTTACCACAGGCTAGTGTAGTGTGCCTGGGTCCATGGAGCATTGTCTGGAAGCTGCTATCCATGGGACATCCATAGAGTCTATGTGGGACAGGGAAGAAACACAGGCTCTGGCACACTGATCTTCCTCACCATTCTTTCTCCTCTCTCTCTTCAGAAGCAGTTTGAAAATCAGCTAAGAGTAGTGGCACCAGAGACAGACCGGCCATTTCCATATGTCCCCACTGGCTTCCCTGTGCCCACCACCCTGTGCAGTGGGAGTTCATGGCTCTTTTTGTTGAAAAGGAACATTCTTCTCCACTTGAATACAATCTGACTTCATGATTGACTTTGGTGGAAACTATAGTGTCCAGTTCTGAAGGAAAGGCACATATTTCCTATCACCTTCCATGACCCTACTGCCATGGGATGTTGGAGGAGAGCCCAGGAAACCCAACTTACATCCTGAAGAGCTGGGTCCAGCTTTCACCAGCCAAGCTCTGTCTCCAGCCTGAGGCAGCTCCATACACTTGGAGTGGTTCCATATGGATGTCTATTGAACAGCTGTTTCTTCCCTTTGTGCATCTAAAACATTTTATCCTGATTCTGTTGAAAGCAACGAGAACTAGCTAACTCTGCTGCCTCCCAACTCCAGGAGGTTCTGGCTCCAGCCTCAGGTACATTCATAAAAGACAGAGGGAAACAGCAGAGAGAACATAGTCCTGACCCTGACAGACTCACCTGCCATGTGGCTTCCTCAGGTCTTGAAGCTACCTCATGGCCTCTGCCTCTGGAGGCTACCAATACTAAGCACTTGATGGCCTGATTTTCAGAATCATGCCCTGCTTTCCTCCAGAGAATGGTTTGCCTGTAGCTTGGGAGGAATGGCCTTCCCAGCTTATGCCCATCCACTGTTAGCTCTCTCACCCTCTTCAAGCCACAAAAGACTGTCCATCTGGCAGTGCCTGAGGCTTCCTTCTGGATGCTAGACTCACTGGCCAATTACTACCCCTGTGGAACAGATCCAACTAATGGCTTACAAGAGTTGGGGTACATGCATGCCAGCCCCCTCAGCACTCAAGTAGAACAACTCTTGAGTGCTTCTGCCTGGGTCTCCCAAGTCCCTGGCCTTCTGCTCCAGTTGCTCAGGCAGCATGTGGACCCAGTGTTCTGCACCAGCTGCGTGCCCTCAGTTCTCAAGGCCTCTCAATGCATTGTCTTCCCCAAATCACAGATGATAGATCTCCCATCTTTCAGGGGGTCACCTATGAGGACAACCAAAGTAAGAGGCATATTTCCACAAGGCTCCAAAGCGGGTGCATATTAATGAGAATGTCCTTCATAGGTTCAGATGTTTGAATACTTGGTCTCCAGTTGGTGATGCTGTTTGGGTAGATATAAGAGGTGTCCCTTGCTGGAAGAAGTATGTCACTGGTAGTGAACTTTCAAAGCCTGGTACCATTCCTACCATCTTCTCTCTCCATCTCCTCTTCTCCCTCTCTCTCTCCCTCCCCCTCTCCCTCTCCCCCTCCCCTTTCCCCTCTCCCTCTTCCCTGTCTCTCTCTTTGTGTATGGTACTTGCAGTTTGAGGTGTGAGCCCTAAGCTTCTATTTGCTAGAACCATGCCTGCTACTTGCCCCCACACTTCCCAACTATGGCAGACTCATCCCTCTGGAACTGGCAGTTAAATAAAACCTTTCCTTTTATACATTGCTTTGGTCATGGTGTTTTATCACAATAGAAAATAACTAACACAAAGAATTCTAGAACCTTCCTCCTTGTCCCTTGAAATTGAGAACCCCCTTAGCAAAACATCAGAAAGTCCCAGAACACCAGCCTTTCTGCCCAACAGCACAGGGCTTCAGAGACAGCCTGCCAGGGGTTAACATTCTGCCAGCTTTGTCACCTGGACTAAGAGCCTTGAAGTCCCTGGACATTTGTCACTCATCCATATAGGAGTCCTACCCACCCCCAGCACGATGGGCAGATTCTATGAGGCACATAGATGCCCTTTCACTGACACAGACACCGAGATAACCTCAGCTTGTGACTCTCCAAATGTCAGGACACATTTCTTTTGTTTTGTTTGTTTGTTTGCTTGCTTGCTTGCTTGCTTGTTTTTCCGAGACAGGGTTTCTCTGTATAGCCTTGGCTATCCCAGAACTCACTCTGTAGACTAGGCTGGCCTGGAACTCAGAAATCTGCCTGCTTCTGCCTTCCAAGTGCTGGGATTAAAGGTGTGTGCCACCACCGTCTGGCCAGGACACATTTCTTAATATACATTGACAGACAAAAATATCTCTGTCACATTCTTCCCTGATTTATTCCCTAGGTGACCTAAATAGCAAGCCAATTGCATCAAAAGTAGTTTAATGGTCATTTACAAAGCTCCTCATCTGCTGGGCTGGGATGACATTCTGGAATGACAAACTAGAAGGACGCATGGTCCCTGCATAGCTGAAGGAGAAACAGACACAAGCCACGGTCATGGGAAAGTTCTCTAAATAACTTCCCTGTGGCCCCTGTGGGCCTGGGCTTCCAGCACACAACCTCTACTTGGAGTCCCTCTGACTCCAGTAGTAACCATGTGATCCCAGATGAACCAATCAGGCTGTTGATTTCCCTAGCCACAGGAATCAGTGTAAGCATCAACATGTGACTCAGAGTGGACCAAAGATCCTCAATCCTGGAATTTTGTTAGGCTTCTGAGGAAGTGATGACTTTCAAACTTGAATCCGGAACGCAAAGTAAAACCTGAGATGGTTTCTGGAGTTCCTGAGGGTAAATCTACAGAAGTGGAAACAGAGCCCATTCTTAGAGTCCCAGTAGCACAACTTAAACTTTGGTCTCGACTCTGGGAGCCTAGACTTCCCTGTCGAACATAAACTCTCCCTTGTTTCAGTCCTAAGCTGATTGCTCCCCAGAACTCATGCCTTATATTATAATGAGTTCAAGACACAAGGCAAGCACAGGATGAGGTTAGCCCTTATAGGCAAGGGACTTGAAAACTTATGAAGAAAGAGGTTTCTGACCCAGGTTCTGAGGAGTGGAGAGGAGTTGGTTCTGTGGGGATTGAAGCAGGGAATCTCACTTGAGGCTGTTATTGTTGGATACGAAGTATCCCTCTACAAGACTCATATGCTGGAAGCTTGGACCCCTGGTTGTAGGTATAATGTTATTGTGCATAGTGTAAAGAAAGGTTATCCTTGTATTTTTCAAATGCTGACTTATGTGCCCCCATATCTGGTTGCAAAACACTGTCCCCCAATTATTCCCTGATTAGTCAATAAAGAAGCTGATCAGCCAGTGACCGAGCAGGGGAGAGAACAGAGCTGGACTTCCTCACAGTGAGAGCGGGGAGTTGGAGGAGGAGAGAGAGGAAGTGGGGACTCATCACAAAAAAAGAGTGAGGAGACACCTTGAGAAAATACCTGGAGCCCAGAGAGACAGATAAGTACTGAAATGCAACTATCACTAGGATTTTGACTAGGAGGTAGCCAGATTAGTGTAGAGGATTAAAATAAAGTAATACTGCTCAGTTGTTGTACCCTTAAAGCTTGTTAAATAAATATAAATAGTCAAGTCTCAACTATTTGGGAGCCAGCTAGCTGGGTTAAGACTTTATAAAAATCACCACTAACTAACACCTGGTGGTGGAACCAGTCATTGAAAGGTGGTGGAATCATGGGGGCTCTCATGATCAATGGATCAATCCATCAATGGACTCATAACCTGTGGCATTACTGGGAGGTAGGCGAAACTGAGAGGTGAGATCTGGTTGGAGGAAGGGGTTACTTTGGGGGTTAAAGTATATAGTGCCTAGCCCCTGTGCACTCTCTACCTCCTGGTTCCAGTGAGAGGAGCACCTCTGCTCCACCATGCCCTTTGCCATCACATTCTGCTTTCCTTCAGGCCCAAAGCCATGGAACTAGAGACCATAACCTTAAACCAAGAGGTAGAAGAAATCGTTCTTTCATCTATGTTTTGTTATGGTGACAGAAAGCTGACCAACACAGAGACAGGGAGATAAGCTGACAGACACCTAGAGGTGGGATCTGGGAGGTTTTTTTTTTTTCCTTAGCTCAGCTGGAGCCCTGAAGATGAAGCAAGAGCATTAAAAGGAGCCAGATCCTGGGAAGGTAAATGCCGGGCTATGAGGGAAAGCATCAGGTAAGTGTCTGTTCATGCTAAGTGAAAGAGAAAGTGGTGTTAACTTTGTTGGGGCCCCAGAGAATTAATGAATAGGTGCTCCCATCACCATGAGGTAGATATTTTGTATGCTTATAACAGAAATTTTCAGCTGTTAAAAGGCAGGGAGCATAGACTAAGGCTGAGAGCATGCTAATTATATGGCCTACCTTGTAGCTAGCCTAGTTAGCTTTAATAGTCAATTTGACACAGTCTAGAGTCATCTGAGAGGAAAACCTCTATGGAGGAGTTGCCTAGATCAGATTAGCATGTCTGTGGGGGGTTGTTTTGATTGTTAATTGATGTAGAATGACCCAGCCCACTGTAGGCAGCACCATTCCCTAGGCAGATGGTCATGAGCTGTATAAGAAAGCTAGCTAAGCATGAATCTATGAGTGAGCCAACAAAGCAGTGTTCCTCCATGGTTTCTGCTTCAAGTTCTTGCCCTGACTTCCCTCAGGGATGAACTGTGACCTGGAAGTATAACCGAGATAAACCTTTTCCTTGCCAAGTTACTTTTGGTCACAGTGTTTGACCATAACAACAGAAAGGAAACAGAAACAATAGCCAACCTAATTAAACATGAACAGAGCATTCATGTGAGTACTGTAGAAGGAAAGAGGGAGGGAGGTGTGGAGACACCTTGCGCTTCTATAGCACAATAGAACAATTCTCTGAGGCAAGGTGGAGTCCTACAATGCTAGGAGCACACTCTTCAGCAGTTGCTGGGGCCACACTACTAAGAACCTCCCTCTGGAACAACTCCCATAGGTCTCATGCCTTAGTGGCCTGTCAAGATTGTCCTTCCAAAGCCACCCTAGTTCTTCCAATTTCACGACAGTGGTGCTTAAGTACTTGCTGACTCTGCCCCTTTAATTCAACTAGATATTAACAGGGGGCCCTTGCAAACTGGGATTCAGAGTGAGACAAAAGTTTTGAGTGGGTTGCCTGAGGCCACAAAGCCTGGCATTGATCTGGCTGGGCCTGGCTTGCTCTGAGGTCTGAAACTGCCTGGCACACTCTGGAGCACATTAGATATATGCAGTCACAATGCCACCCCAGACCCACTGAGCCAGGAATTGCTTTAAATAAATCCTTAGGACCTGTGCGCACATACACATTTGAAAAGTGGTACTGGTCTCCTCACTGCATGGAAGCAGCCAAACAGAAAGAAGTGTACCACAAACCCGACTGCAGTTGAGTTAGGACAAGAACATTATAAAGAGTTACAGTTCTCTTCTGCACATTCCAAAATGGAGTTTATGGCTTTCATAATGAAAAAACCAAACACTTAAAATTGAAGAAAGTTGAAACCACAAAATTATATGATATTATAAAGCTAGTAAATTATGAAATGCTTATTTGTATTTAAAAAGTAGGTCCATTTACAGATTGTTATTGCTTTTTTGTTTTAATTGTTCTTTCTCTGCCCCACCCCATCCTTTTCCTTCTCTCCCTCCCTCCCTCTGTTCTTTCTTCCCTCCCTCCCCCCTCCCTCCTTCTCCTCTTCTTCCTCTAAAGCCTGAAGCTTGGGTGCTTTTGAAAGCAGTTTGGGCCCTGCTCTCCTGAGACTGGTCAGAACAGGAAGACAGTATTCTGCCCACACGGGGCACATTGGAGCATAGGTCTTAGCATAGCTGGATAGAGATGACCGTTTCCATGTTTACTGAAGCTGAGAGCAGAGACTGACGTAAGCACTGGGTGCAATTATGAATGGCCTGCCCCCATGGTGACTCTGCCCACAAAGGATGAGTTAGTTCCCTGAATATCTCACAGTTTTCAAATCCCCCAAGTGCTGAGTTCACACGTGACCTCTTATCTCCTTCACTTTGCACTGCCCTTCAGAGCTCAGCATGAATGTCACTTCTCCAGGTAGTCTTCCAGGACCCATCAGTCCTTTAGCAGCAGACTAAGCTCTCAGTTGCAGTTGATGGGAAAACAAACTTAGAGAGACTTAAGCCAGAAAAGGCGACTGCTGGGTCAGATAACAGAAAATCGGGGGG
>NW_022196903.1:85567899-85593774 GCF_008632895.1 Mastomys coucha | reverse complement strand
GGGGAGGGTGTCTGGCTTGGAGTATCATTGGATCTAGGATCTCAAATGGCACTGCCAGAGTCTGACAGTGGCAAGTCCCTCACCTCCTCCTTTGGGCTCCTTGCTTTGGTGAACGCTCCTTTGGAACCCCAGAGCAGTTCCAGATTTTTGACCTTCCAGTTTAGAAGCCCCAACTGAGTGAGAGCTTCCTTTTCTCCCAGTTGTCTTTACAAAAAAAAAAAAAAAAAAAAAAAAAAAAAAAACCTACTTAGGTCCCAGCTACAGCTCTGATCAATCATTAGAGAGGTCAAGGAGTGGAATGTTCTGATTGGTTAGGGTCAGTGTTTACCCGAAGTGGCCCCTAACTTCATCCTGTCTGAATCCTGTGGATGATATAAGGCAAAAGTGGCCCCAGAAGAACATCCAAAAGGTAAGCCAGTTCATGACAACAGCAGCAGTGTCTGGGCTCTAGAGCCTCGACTGTTTCATAAAGATGGCTGGCTTTGAAAACTGTGTAGTAATTCAAGTGAATACTTAACATCTGTCTCCCTAGCTAGACCAAAACTCAGCACAAAGATTCTATGTCACAAAGATCCTGTGTGTCCACAGATACTGGTCTGACATGCAGTGGGTATTCATCAAATCTTGAGCTCTCTCCAACTACGTTCCCCTGCACTCTGCTCACCAGGCTTTGCCTGAGGTAAGCTGGGAATGCTGGTGAGCAGGCTTCCCATTCTGTATCAGATATGCCTCGGATGCAGCCAGAGCCTCTGCCCCAGCTATGCCTAGGGACAATCTGTGCCACAGCATGCTGTCCTGTGGACAGAAATATCTGTCTAATGGCCAATGGCAACTAGGAACTGCTGTCACACGGCAGCCCATGGGGTGGGCTGGCAGCAGACAGGCTAAGGGAATGGGGTGGTTATAAATATATATATATATAGCCATGCTGTAGGCTAGGCATCCACAACTGGGCAAACTCCAGCCTCATAATTCTCAATGAACAAGTAAGTTTGCCTCTTTAAGGGAAGAGTCTGACAGTTTTCACAGTGGTACACAAGGTCCCTAGGCTCCCACTCAACAAAGCCAGTTCAAGGGTGAGCCCTTATCAATCCCTAAATCAAGCTTTGCTAGTCAGAGACAGACAGAGACAGAGACACAGAGCGAGACAGAGACACACACACAGAGACAGAGAGACACACACAGAGACACAGAGAGAGACAGAGACAGACAGAGACAGAGACACAGAGAGAGATAGAGGCAGACAGAGACAGAGACACAGAGAGAGACAGAGACACACACAGAGACACAGAGAGAGACAGAGACAGACAGAGACAGACAGAGACAGAGACACAGAGAAAGACAGAGACACACACAGAGACACAGAGAGAGACAGAGACAGACAGAGACACAGAGAGAGACAGAGACACACAGAGACACAGAGAGAGACAGAGACAGACAGAGACAGAGACACACACAGAGACACAGAGAGAGACAGAGACACAGAGAGAGACAGAGACACAGAGAGAGACAGAGACACAGAGAGAGACAGAGACACACACAGAGACACAGAGAGTGACAGAGACAGAGACAGAGACACAGAGAGAGACAGAGACACACACAGAGACACAGAGAGAGACAGAGACAGAGACAGAGACACAGAGAGAGACAGAGACACACACAGAGACACAGAGAGAGACAGAGACAGACAGACAGAGACACACACACAGAGACACAGAGAGAGACAGAGAGACACACACAGAGACACAGAGAGAGACAGAGACAGACAGAGACAGACAGAGACACAGAGAGACAAAGACAGAGACCCTTTTTTCTGGAGTCACACTCATCCAAGCATTTGTTTGTCAGGGAAGGATAAAGAGCAGAAATGTAGCATCCTTTCCCACTGAGCCATCTTACCAGCCTGGAATCTCAAAGTCTGGATTTTTCAACTTTCAGTGATTTTCAAATGGTAGGACTTTCATTGCCAAGTCTAGGGTCTGTTGGTAAAATGCCACTTGATTTTCCTGAGTCTGGCCTTCTGGGCTTGGGAATTTGAAGCCCTGGATCTGACCAGAAGTTCCTGTACCCTATAGGTAGTAGGCTCAACCAGAGCAAAGAAGAGCCATGTAGAACACAGACAGTTTTCTAGACCGTGGAAGCAAGAAGAGGGGGACCTAGTAGGGACCACTGCTCACAAGTGACAGGAAGGACACTGTCTGTGTCCTGGGGCATTCCTTCCTCAGATCTATGACTTCCCCAATGACATGCCAGAGCCCCCAACTCCCTGACTGTGTCTGAGGCTTTCGAGTACACAAGGCTCTTCCTACACTAAGGAAGTTCTGAGCAGTGGAAGCCCAGTCACTCTGATTGGACCTCCACACCCAGAACGTGAGGCCAAAGGAACTATATGAGGGACACAAGCTTTGGAGGCAATACAGTCAATGCCTGACCTCAGTTTTCCCATGTGGGAAGGGCAAGTCACTGATTCAGTCAACAGACTCCTTGAGACCAGTCTGGCGCCAGATTGCTGGGATCCCCAGTTTTGCTACTTCTTGGGGGTAAACTGCCTCAACCCTTTAGCATTTAGCCTTGTCATTTTGAGGCTTAGAAGAATTAGTAATGATTAAGACCTTACAAATGCCTGTGCTGTATGGCACTACCCCTTGTCAGGCCAGGGACAACAGGGAAAGACTCTATCAGCCACACAGGACTGGGAGAAAGGAGGCAGGAGGATTTCTGAGTTCGAGGCCAGCCTGGTCTACAGAGTGAGTTCCAGGACAGCCAGGGCTATACAGAGAAACCCTGTCTCGAAAAAAAACCAAAAACAACAACAACACAAAAAAAAAAACAAAACAAAAACAGACACAAATGGAGGGAAGATAGATAAAGAAGCAGGATAAAGTTGGGTGGCCCCTTCATTCCAGGAGCATTGGTCCTTGAAGGATAGGAGGCCCATGGTGCTGTGTCCAACACTGGCCTGACACTTGGCTGGCACTCATTGACTTACTCTCCCCAGAATGCTGTTGTGAGTCATGGGACATGACATTTCTAGATGTTCCCTTGGGACTCTTTGTGAGAGCTGAACTGCAGCAAGCAATAAAAGTGAAGAAGTAATAAAAGTAGCAAGTTACCAAAAGTCCGGTGGCAGGCGCAGCAGAGCAAAGGGAATAACTGAGAACAACTCACATCCCCTCTCCATCTCCTTACTTTATCTTTTTTTTTTTTTCTTTCTTTTGAGACAGGGTTTCTCCATGTAGCCCTGGATGTCCTGGAACTCACTCTGTAGACCAGGCTGGCCTCGTCTACAAGTGGTCTCATATGGAAAAATTTATTTGAGCTTACAGTTCCAAAGGAGAAGGGTCTGCCATGGTAGAGAACTGTGGCAGCAAGAGGAGGCGGGAGTGTGAGCAAGCTGAGAGCTCACATTTGAACCAAAAGCACAAATCTGAGAAAGAGGTGGGGAGACAGAGAGAGACTGGGAACAGACACATAGAGAAAGATCAAGAGAGGGGGAGGGGAGGGCGAGAGCGAGTGCGAACACACTGGGAATGGCACAGGGGTTTGAAACATCGAAGCCTACTTAAGTGTCAGGTTGTCCAAATATCCAGGAATGAGCTCAACCTGGACTGTAGGAGGATTCCCGGTAATTAGGTAAGAGCCTGCATTCCTCAGGAACTTCTGAAACCAGTTCTCATGTGCCAAAAGGAGCCATTTCTTTTGCCTCTGTCAGAAGGGACTTATGGCTTTCCATTGACCTAGACCCGTGGCTGCATATCAAAGTCCACAACAGCTTCCAGGCTCCTTCAGTCGCTACTCACAAGTACTTCAATTCATTTCAAAGCCTCTACACCAGGCTCCTGTTCCTTCTCTCACCCTTTATAACCCACTACCCCCCCATACAGATGATATAGGTATAGATAGGTAGATAAGTATCTTGCTATCCATTACTCTCTTATTTTATTCCTGCTTTTAACTGTGCTCTATGCTTTATCTCTTCCTGTCTTGATACTTCCACTACTCTCTCCCTCTCTCCCACTTCCCTAGCCCAACCCATGTCCAGCCTTCTGGCCATGTTTAGTCTACTCCTTTCTCTCTCTACTCTGGATTCTTCCAAATGCCTCTGGCTGTTCTCTCCCCCACAACCACAATACAATCCTTAACCATATCATAGAGCAGTCATGTGGGCAGTTTCTTTCCTGTGGTCCCTTGCAAACACCAGTAACACACGTCCAGAAACCAGGCTCCACTTTTAACCAAAGATTCCTCAAACAGTACCACCACCTGGGGACCAAGTGTTCAAATGCCCTTTGGGGACATTTCTCATTCAAACCTGCACACCACCTTTGCAGTCCCTGTTCCAAATTCTTCTCACTGGAGACTGCCTTTCTCTCCTGCTGCAGAGGATGCAGCCTTAGCCCTATCCAGACCCTCTCTTGGGAGTGTGGGCTTCCCACTGTTCCCACCTGCACTTGACTGGAGACTAGAGGAAGTCAGGGAAGTGACACTCCTCCTATGAGATGGAAGAGGGATCTCTTCAGCCCTGACTTCTTCTGAGCTCTCATCCTGGCTCAATTCTGTTTCCCTCTTGGTTTCTCCTTTTGGATTGGGGTTGTGGGTGTCAGAGGACACTAGGGCAGATTGCTTGGGAGGAGGGAGTTTATTAGAATAGTCATTAATGGACAGATAGACAGAGAAGCTCCAAGGACAGTGCAGATCCCAGCGTCAGTGACAGACCGCATTGTGGGATCTAAAGAGAGAAATCAGAGCCTGTGTGGTAGAAGCAGAATCCTTCTTACACTTTCTGGGCATGAGAAGGTTTCACTGTAGGCTCTCTGACTCACAGGAGTGCAGGGGAGAGGTTGGGAGGCAGCAAGTATGGCTTTGTTGTAAATTCAGTTCCCAGGTAAGAGATCCTGGCACCAGGCAGTCTACTAAGTAGGGACTCATAAAACATGCATCAGTAGGGTGCCCAGGAAGGGAACTGCTGCAAAGACCTGTTGAGATGAGGAGGGATTCCAGCTGAACTTTTCACTCCAAGCACTCTCCTTTAATAAGCACTTACAGGGGGTCCCTGAAGCTTGGCCCCAAGAGCAGCTGGTCTAAGGCAATGAGATTTTTAAGCATCCATCTTTTAGGCGATGTTCCCTTTTTCCAGGCCTGGACCATAAACACTCTCGACACAATCCTATCTCCTGTCCCCTCCTCCCATCAACTAAACATACATGGGTATGTTAAAATGGTGACCGCAGCCTGGAAGAGTTTGGGCCCTGAGTGGCTGCTCAGAGAGGGTGATTTTAGACTGTAAGTAAAAACTAACTTCTGTTGCTGTCCAGCTATTG
Source organism: Mastomys coucha (assembly GCF_008632895.1). Lineage (NCBI taxonomy): Eukaryota > Metazoa > Chordata > Mammalia > Rodentia > Muridae > Mastomys > Mastomys coucha. The sequence goes on along the minus strand of NW_022196903.1, from coordinate 85,588,453 downwards.
TGCTCTTGGGGATCTACTTGCTACAATAGCCAGCTATTTCCTCTGTTAGCCATGTTAACAGACTGTCTTGTAAAGAACTTCTGTTTTGGCTAAACAATGACGAATCCCCCCAAACAAAAGAAAATTTGGTTTCCAGAAATAAAGCAATATGGTGTTTGTTGTTTGTTTCTTTAGGTTTTTTGTTTTGTTTTTTTGGGGGGGGGTTGTTTTGTTTTGTTTTGGAGACAAGGTCTTACTGTGTGGGCCTGGCTGTCCCAGAACTTGCTATGAATACCAGACTGGTCTCAAACTCACCAATATCCACCTGCCTTCTGCCTCCTGAGTGCTGGGGTTTGTTTTTTCCTAGACTCTTGCCCTCCCCACACCCTACCAACTCCTTTATAATGACTGACTACAAGAGACACTTATCACCTGTTTTTGAAACAAGATTTCTTTGTATAGTCCTGGCTGTCCTGGAACTCACTCTGTAGACCAGGCTGACCTTGAACTCAGAGATCTGCCTGCCTCTGCCTCCCAAGTGCTGGGATTAAAGGCATGTGCCACCACTGCCTAGCCTACAGTCTTCCTTTGATTCATTAGAATCCAGTGCAAATTTGTACTTCTTATTTTGAAAAACTCCAGAGTCTTAGATTATTTTAATTTCATTTAAACTTTTCCCATTGCTACTATGAGTTTGAATCCCAGAAGATATTTAAAATGTTTGAATATTTTGAGTCTTCCTGTGTAACCCTGGCTGGCCTGAAACTTGCTATGTAGACCAGGCTGACCTCAAACTCACAGTCATCAACCTGCCTCTGCCTCCTGAGTTCTGGGATTAAAGGTGTGTACCATGCTTGACATGATTTTTCAAATATACAGTACATTGTTATCTATAGTCACTCTGCTGTACAATTGAATTGTTAAATTTGTTCCTCTATTTGTTTCAAAATTTTTCTCTTTTTTAAAAATTTTATTTGTTTGTATGTATGTGCATGAGTGTTTTGCCTGCATGTATAGCTATGTGCTACATGCATGTAATGCCAGAGAAGTTTGGAGAGGGCGTCAGATCCCCCCTGGAACTGGAGTTTCAGATGGTTGAGAGCTGCCATGTGGGTCCTGAGAATGGAACCCAGATCCTCTGCAAGAGCATCCAGCGTTCCTAACCGCCAAGCCATCTCTCCAGCCCCTGATTTTGTCTCTTTTCACTGAGATTCTCCAGTCGCAACGTCCCAGCCAACGGTACCTACAGTTCTACGCTCTGCGTCTGGGACCCTCATTTTGCAGATTCCATAAACAGGTGAGGCCACGATGCTTTGAGTTTTGTGACTACTTTGATTTTGGATTTTACAAATTCTTCTTATTTGTTTAAATATGATTTCTCTTCAGTTTATCCTGCTTAGAAATTGACATCTAGCTGGGCAGTGGTGGCGCACTATATCAGTGTTACATGGATAGTGCATGTTTTTCTTAGGCCCCAGGTTTTATTTCTATGTTTTTCACTAGTTCCTTATACATAAATAGTTTTCTGCATATCTGGTAACAAGCCTGCCTTCCAAGTCACTAACTCTCTGAAGATGTGTTTGTTTAGCTGTAAGCTCATGCATCGGGTTCTTGATGTCAGGGCCTACTTTTTTGTTATTGTCGTCCTTAAATAGATCCTGGTGTGCAATGAAATTTGTTGTAGTCTCTAGAACGCATTGTTCTTGGTCATTTCCAAGCCTGTGCTTGATGATATTGTCTACTGTAATAATACTAGATTGTCTACAGTAGCAACACTAAGCTCCTTGGTCGATTTTTACTGCTTTTTGTTGTTTTGTTTTGTTTTGTTCCTTCCCATCTTATCTGTTAAGTGGTACAGTAGCTAAAAACTTGCTTTTGAATTGAAAGTCAGATATGCATGAAACACTGAAGAAACTGCTCATTACCTTTCTTCAGAGGACAGTTCCCTTTCCTGTGGCTGTAGACACAGCAAGGATATTTCACTCTATTTGAATTTAAAATTGCATCGAGTAAAGCATGGTGCTGTACGTCTTTGATCCCAGAACTTGGGCAGCAGAGGGAGAGTGGAAATCTTTGAGTTCAAGGCCAGCTAGCTCAACATAGCAATTTCAAGCCAGCTAGGGCTGCCTTAGTGAGACCTTGTCAAACATACACAAATTGATTAATTAAAAATTGAACCCATTTGAGGGCTGGAGAGATGGCTCAGTAGTTAAGAGCACTAGCTGCTCTTCCAGAGGTCCTGAGTTCAAGTCCCAGCATCCACATGGTCACTCACAACCATCTGTAATAGCCCTCTTCTGGTGTGTCTGAAGGCAGCTACAGTGTACTTATATACAGAGAATAAATTTTAAAAAATTAAAAATTGAGTTGATTAGAGTCTGGGCTGCAACTGCTATCAGTTTTGGTTTTCCTTAGTTCCCCCTAGTCCCTGGGTCATAACCTAGTGGTCCCAACTGAAAGTCTAGAATACTTACAGGTACGGCCTCAGGCTCTTACTGGGCTGTGTCCTCCACTTTTGTCTCCCAAGTGCCGTGAGGTTAAAGACCATTCCCTGCTGCTTTCTTAGGGGGTGGCAGATGTGGAGTCAAGCCCAGACTCTTTTACAAGGTAGGAACTTGCAGTATCATTGAGTCACTTCCCCAACCCTCAGTTTTCTGCGACAGGTTTTTATTGTTTAGCTCAGGTTGGCCTCAAATGTGCAATGTTCCTGCCTTATCATCCCCAAGGTTGGGACTAGAGGCTTACACCACCATGCTTGGCATTCCTGCTGCCTTTTCAAAGAGCAAGGCTTCAGAATTGGCAAACACTCAGAAGAAGCAACAGTCCATCCATACGGGAATCTCTCTGGGATCCTTTCTCTTTCTCTGCTGGCTTTGGTCTTAGGCATCAGCTTGTATCTCTACAGCCCCATGAAACTATGCAGATAGTATCTGACTCCTCCATTTTGCCATGTACTGCTCACACCAGGCAACTGGCAAAAGGCATATCCTGTAGCAAGAGTTTCCTCTCCGGATCCTGGAAGCCCCTTTCCTACACATATGCATAAACCGCTTTCTTAGAGTCAGAAGCAGGTCTGTCTTAAAGAAGGAGCTCTCTAAGTCTGGGTTAGCCCACTAGTCCTAAAACTCCTTTGGTGACAGAGGGAGTCACTTCTAAAATGGAACAAATAATTGCTTAGACCAGTGATTTCAGATCCCCTCTGAAAGCTAATGACATGCCAGACACTGCCCAGTGTCCCTTCTGTGCATGGCACCGAGACTGACTTAAAACATTTGCTTTGGCTCACAGTTTTGAAGCTCTCAGCTCATAGTCCCTTGACCCTGGTGCTGTAGGCTTGGGTGGTACAGCTCGTCATGGTGGGATGGGCATGGTGGGGCACAGCTTTTTCATTTTTTTTGTTTGTTTTTTGGTTTTTCAAGATAGGGTTTCTCTGTGTAGGTGGTGCACATCTTTAAGTGCAACACTACGGAGGCAGGAGAATCTCTGTGGATTCAAGGCAAGCCTGGACTACAAAACAAGTTCCAGGCCAGTCAGGGCTATACAGTGAGACCATGTTTCAAAACCAGATGACAGCAACAACAACATGATCTATCATGGTGGGACGGAGCAAGGAGCTGGCTGGGAGGAAGTGGACCAGAAAGAAGGGACAGTGTTCTGATATCCCCTTGAAGGACATATCCCAGTGACCTTACTTTCACCCATCAGGCCTCACCATCCACAGCCTCATGGGCCTGCAACCACACAGTTAACACTGGACCTTTGGGGGACACTTATTCAAACCACATTTGAAAGATCAGAACCTGGGGCCCTCTAGGAACATGCTCCCTAAAAGGTCTCTAGGAAACTGAGAAGGGCTGAGGTTGTGGTCTGACTGGGAGGTGGGCAAGTGATGGCGAGGACTGAACTCCAGTGCTGAGAATAGGTTAGCCATGCTCCCTCTGTTCTCCTCCCTTCATCCCACCCTGCACCTGGATAACTGCAGCCATATCGTGTTCCAAGAATAGAAGTCTTGGGGCTGGAGAGATGCCTCAGTCAGGAAAATGCCCATGGCACAAGCATAAGGACCTGACTTCAATTCTGAGTTATCCATGTAGTAAAGCTGGGAGTGGTGGTGCTTGCTTATAACTCCTGCAACTGACGAGGCAGAAAGAAGCAGCTCACTGGAGCTTCCCAGCCAGCCAGCTTAACCTAATCAGAGGCCCCATGTCACAGTGAGATACTGTTTCAAAAACAAGGGGGGCCGCTTTCAGGGAATAATACTCAAAGTTGACCTCTGACTGTCACATGCCTGTGCATTTGAACACACACACACACACACACACACACACTTACACACACACATACAATTTGTGTGACTCAAATGTTGAAATGTATGGGCCCCAAGCCTTTGTTCCACTAGATACCGCTGTTTTTACTAGGGGCCTGGGATCCATTTCCTCTGGTGACCATGTGATAACGGAGGAGCCGAGTCAGCTTCTAGCCTCTCTGGCAGGCAGGGGAAAGCAGAGTTTCTGGGTCTAGAGAACTTCCCCTCCATGCCAGAATATTATGGGCTTCTTTATCCTTGCTGGATAGTACAGAAAGCCTTACCCTCAAGGGGCTAGTTCATGCTCTGCACACCCCACTGTTCCTTGGGAACTCCTGACCCTTTGTCATCTGTTTTTGTCAATAGCTGCAGAAAACAAGGTTCGAATGAGGTTCCTTCTAGATCTAGGCACATGGAATGCCTCTGCAAATGTTCCCAGCCCCTTACATTTGTCAGAGCCATGCTGCAAGGTTGGGTCAAGGGGAGCTATAATCTCTACTTCCAAGGTGGGTAAACTGAAGCTCAGAGACGTGCAGTGATTTGTCTGGGCTTGTGTATCAGGTGAGCTGATCCGATGGCATGCTAGCTCACAAGAGCAAAGATTTTGGTCCGGTCACTGTTATACTTCAGCATGGAATATAGTGGCTTGTACTTAGTGGGAGCTCAGTAAGCATCCACATAGTGAATGTATGAAACAACAGTGTGGGATTTGGGCCCTGGCTCTGTAACTGCAAAGCCTTTGCTCTTTTTCAATGCTCAACACTGTCCCCAGTTAGAGCAACAGAAAGATCTGGATTATGTTGCAGAAGGCAAAGGGCATAGAAGCATGTAGAATACCAACTGTGTGGTGGCAATCATGAGGGAAGAATGAAGAACAGCTAGGGACGAGGGGGAGGCCAGGCCACACTCAGCTCCATGTGGTGCCTCATACAGGAGCTGCAGTGAGAGCACAAAGGCTGCTGGGAGCCTGCTGGGTCCTGCAGTAATTGCAGAGCAACTGTTAGTGCTGACTGCAGGTAGACTCACCCAGAGGGCCGGCCTGTGCTGGGCTGATTACTTCTGCACAAGGTTCTCTGAACTTCTAGGTCTTTGGTGGGCAAAATGGTTTGGGAGATGCATACCCCAAAGTATGTACACGGTTGTAAATTGAATGCACATGCTAGTTGTCATTTCATGTCAAATATGAGGAAAGCCTCCTGTTCCATTATTACATTAAAAATGATAACAAACGACAGTGATTTCCTCTGCTCCGTTGTTTTGTCTCAGCTCCCTCTACCCTACCCACCCCACATCCCCGAGCCCAATTCTGTCTACCCCCACCACCACTACCAAAGGCTGGCAGAGTCCCCAAACTGCAGTCAGTGAGTGTTTGGAGCTCTAGTGCACCAGAGCCAATGCCTCCTCCCCTTGTATTCCCAGGGAACCCCGGCCAAAGAGCCCGGGAAGCCAGTCTGGGCCCAGGGTCTGTGCCTAGACTCTGGAAATGACCTTGGCTGAGTCTGGTCCCAGTCCGCAGCAGGTCTTATAGTCTTTACCAGCCTTCTAACAGGGACATGCTGGGACCGACCTGCTCGGAAGCTGTGGCTATGTATGATGGGGGTGCACACCATGTGGCAGGCATGCCAGCTGCATGGGTCGGACACACTGGAGTGCCAGTGAGGTGGCAACAACCAGCTTTGATCAGCTGACCCAACAGCCTTCAGCCACGTGGCTACTGCTCTTCAGAGTACCTCACACTTCCATAGTGCCTTCTCTGTGAGGCAGACAGCAGACACCTTGGTCATGTAAACTCATCCAATCGTCATGCCAACCTCTGCAGGCAAGGATGGGTTTATTTCTCTTTTACAAAGGACACAACTGAGGCCTAGTTGGAAAGTCACCAGTGGCTGCATGTCAGTTAGGAAGCCAGGCAGCCCATTGCCCCGTTACTTTTCCTTCCATCTCTGTTCCTCTGAGTACAACTTATGTCCTAACCCTAGGACCGGGTGTCCTGGGCTGCTACTTCTCCTAGCCCCATTACTACATGTGTTACAGTAGGGTTCTGTTCATAGAAACTCACTGCAAGCCAAAAGCATCCCAGGTTGAGAACACCCAGAACACACCTGGCCTGTGGCCCATCATAGTTCAGCTGCTGCTTGCTGCAGAGATCAGGCCATGTCCCTCATGGTTGCAACGGACAGAGCTGAGTACCTGACCATGAACTGCTGCCCAGAGCCAAGAGCAGCATGGTTGCTCTTTCTACAGAGCACCATGCATCACTTTTACATCCAGTCAAAAAGTCCTGAATCGGACCATCCTCACTCAGGGGCCATCTGTGTATTGACACGCTGCTGTCAGTTGAATCTGAGAGACACACCAAAGACGCACATTTTAAAGACTTGGGCCCCAGCTTGGTGCTCATGGGAAGTGGAGAGATGTCAAAAGGCTGGAGTCCAGAGGTCTTCAGGTCATTAGAAACATGCTCACGTAGGGGCTAATTCAGGTCTGGCTTCCTGCCTTTTACTCTCTTCCTAGCCTTGAGAGCTCTGCCAAGAAGTGTGCCACCACAGGCCTCACACAGCCAGGTCGGGTGATCATGGCTTGAAACCTCTGAACCCACGAGTCAAAACCAACAAACTTCTCTTGATAAGTTGGATGACTTGAGCTGCCTTAGAGTAACTGATTAGCCCATCTCCCAAACTGGAGAGGGGCAGTCTTCACTCAACCCACCTTTGAGGACCCATGCCAGCTCAAGTTGCAGATTCCAGGAACCAGCAAGGCAATATCCCAGGGATCCCAGCCCCAGTTGTCAGCCGCCCTGCACCCTGCCCCATCCTCTGCATCTTTGAAGGATTATTACATATCCCCTTTTGCTCAAATTCCTACTTACAGAATCCACAGTCATGGTGAAATGGTTATATTACATGATAGCCAATGGCCTGTTCTGCAGCAATAGGTCATGGAAGACCCTTCCCACCCAGGCTGTCCCTACCCCCTGCCACTGTCTCCTGTGCAGCACCCTGAGTGTGCCTCATTGGCCTCTTCTGAGCATGAGGATCTCCCCCTCAGCAAATCTACCCCACCCTCCTTGCAACTTTAGCTTTCTAGACATAGAGACCAATGGTCTGGGCACAGATGGGAGAAATCTGCAGTCCTACTGCATGGAGACTCAGTCCTTTGTTGGGTGCACAGCTCCCCAGGGATACCCACTCTCCCATGAGATACACAGCCACTAGGCCTCGTTCTGCAATTCACTTTGCAAACTTGAGTCTGGCTGATCTGCCCCTCCCTGGCTCCCTACCTCAGTCCTGCTGAGTGGAGTGATTAATGGTTCGGAATGAACAGCAGGCTGTGATGGGATCCATCAAGGGTTGTTAGGAGCACAAATAAGTGACAAGCGTCTATGTCAGGCTTCGTGGGTAGTGCTGACTGGGGTGCCTTGCAGCTGGGCAGACCCAGATTTAAATGTCAGTTCTGCTAGCTCCTGGCTGTGTGGCATTGGGCACTGTGCTTAACCTTTCTAAACCCCAGTATCTTCATTTGTTAAATGGGGCCGACTACAGCAACCTTACAGAACAAACAGGTGAGGATCTGAAGTCATACCCTTCTCTCACTGGGCCTCCTTCTGAAGGCCAGAGTTTAGATGGACGGGTTGATAGATCAGGCTCCCAATTCTGCCATGACATTCCCTTCTAGAACACAAGCTCCTGGCTCCAGCCTGCCTTGACCTGCTGGGACATCATGGTGTTCTCAGATTTGTAGCTTCAGAGAGGGAGGGAGGCTCAGAGAGATTAGTAGTGACTTCCCCACAGAAGTAGTTAAGCTCTGACAGACCTAGGCTCCAGGCAGAGGCTGTGCACCTTCCCAGCACTCGACCAGAGACCTTCTGGTACCCTTCCTCTCCACACCTGGCTGTTCTAAGCTGTTCCTCAGAGCTGAGATTGGCTGAGCCCAACGGCTGCCAGCCCGGTGGAGTGGAACCGTTCTAGGTACAGAGACAACCCAGCAGACATCCTCCCACTCCCCCCACCGCAACCTGGAGATCTTCAGATAGTCATCTTCAGATAAGCCTTCCTGAGCCTCTCTGGTTTCACCTACAAGCGAAGCCTCAGGCCTCCCTCTAGAGCAGGAAGGAGCCAAGGCCTCAGGGCAGGGTCCTGGATGCCTTTTGCTTATCACAGGTAAAGCTGGAGGACACTGGTTCATTTAACAGTCACCTATTCCCTTCATTAATTTCCTTATTGATTATTGTATGACCTCATTCATTTATTCAGTTAGTCACTTATTCACACCTCTTCAGTCTATTACCCACTCATTCATTTGTTCACCCGTCTAGTCATAGATTCATTCATTCACCCATGCATTTGTTCATTTCTTACTAACCCATTCATTTCCCATGCATGCATTCATTTATTCGTCCATGCATTCATTTGTTTACCCTCTCATGCATTTATTCATTATGAAATCATTTATTCATCCTTACATTCATATATTCATTCCTTTACTTACTGACTCATTCATTCATTCATTCATTTATTCATTCATTCATTCACTCACTCATCCATGCACGTATGCATACATTCCCCCACGCAGTCGTTCATTCATGAATCCTTGAGTGCAGAGCGCTGGGGCGGGAGGCCGCGCTGGCAGGTTGCGGGTGCGAGGCCCTCCTCCTCCGGGCGCCCCTCCCGCCGGGCTCCCGCGCCGCCCCGCCCCGCCCCCGCCGGGAAAGCGCGCGCTCTCGGGGAGCCGCTGCTCAGCCGCGGGCGGGCGCGGAAGCCGGAGCGGAGCCGGCGGCATCTACCGAGCCGGCCGCTCATGCCCCGTGCGCTGGGCCCGCGGCCTCCGGAGCCCTGCGCTGCGCCCGGCCCGGCGGGGGCGAGGCCGGGTGGGGCCGCCCGGCGGCTGCGGGGATGCGGGGCTGGCGCAGGAACCTCGCGCTCTGCTTGCAGCGGCTGCCGGACGAAGGTAGGACGCGGGCGCGGAGGGGCCGGGTGTCCCTGGGGCCGGAGGGTCACCGCGGGACGCACACTTGGCTCAGAGCTCGACAGGACCGCGGTGCGCACAGCCGCAGAGGAGCCGGGCCATTAGCAGCCACGTGCCTCCTCCTCCGCGCCGTCCGCGGGGCCGGGAGCGCAGGGACCCCGATCCGACAGAGCTCTGCGCCCAACTTTCCTGCGCACTCTGGGCCTGCGGCACTGCACGCATCCGGAGCCCGCTGCTACCCAAGTTATAAAGAGACTGGGCGCTGACGAGGGTCCCTGCCGGGTTTCCCCTGCCGCAGCGCTGCGACGCCGCACCTCCGGGCTGCCCCTCCCCTTACCTGTTGTCTTCACCACCCGCAGGGTAGAGGATGAGGGTGAAGCGGCAGTGGGAGGATTTGCGCCGGGCTGTCACCGCGAAGCAAAGTTTGGGTTTGGTGCTAATTAGGAATTGCTAGGGCCGCGAGTCCCGGACCAGGTGAGGCAAAAGGCAGCTGCCATCCCCCATTCCATAGCTCACGTTTGAGGGCGACACTGGGTGGCACGAGCACTGCCTCACACCTGCCCCTGCCTTTAACCTTCACAACCACCTCTCGGGGGCGCTGTGATTCTTTCCACTTTACAGGTGAGAATGGCCTCAGAGAGGTGAAGCCCGGTTCCCAAGGTCACACAGCCCGGAAGCGGGGATAGTTGGGATGCGAACTTAAATCTATAAGACCCAAAAGCTTTAGGTGTCTTTTAGCCCCCAAGTTGAAATTTCCAGTCTCTATTTTCTAAGCTTGCTCTGAGGAGCCGTGGGCTTGTGAAACTAGTCTTGCCCATCTGTTCTGCTTAGACCCCCATAATCCATCAAGCCTGAATTGGTGCCTATGATGCTTAAGGGCCTAGGCACTCAGAAGCTGAACGGCCGATCTGGGCACCTCGGGGACACGGAGGGGGAAAGTTTCTTGTCTGAGGCGAAGAAGGAGGCACTGAGTAGGGCAGTCAGCTGGGGGTATGAAATGTTCTCAGGGAGCCAGCAAATTAAGGAATTTAGCTCAGGCAGGTGCGCATCACTCTCCACCCCTTAGACAGATATGGACTTTCTGGAAACAGCTAAGTCTTTTGGCTAGGTCTTTTCTGAGGCCTTAGTCCTGACCAGACACATAAACGAGAGCCAGCTTTGAAGTTGGGAGCTGTAATGTCCTGTAGGGAAAGTGCTACACACACACACACACACACACACACACACACACATGCGTGCGCGCCTGTGGCATGGGTCACTTGACAAGTATACCCAGAGCACCTTGCGATGCAGAATGCAGGGTATGTGTGGAAGCAAGTGTGGCATGTATCCCCTAAATATGGAGTGCATATGAGGTCAGTGACACCAGTGAGGGATGGGGCCACAGACCCCTGTGAGAGCTTTGCCTGTCATGGGTGCTTTCTGTTGGACAAAGGCCATTCATTCCCTTGGTGACAGGCAGCACTCAGCCTTTCCTGGAAAATCTTAGTTGGGGTTGATCCTTGACCTCCGCTACAGTGGGGGTGGCAGATGCAGCCATCTTGAGACAGGAAATTACTATTTTAAAGAGACAAGATCTCCGGCTTTCTCTGGACTACAGGAAAATTGGTTCCCATGGGTTTGCTCTGAGATGTGGGTCCCGCTGTACAAAAGACTGGGTGGTGGGAGGTAAGCTAAGCTGAGGACAGAAGAGACACAGGGACAGTGCTCCTGAAATCTATCAGAGAGGAGCTTTACTCAGACAAAGGGATGTTTTGAACAAGACTGACTCCTCTGGGTGCCTTGCTGGGTAATGTAAGGCCTTTGGGACCAGACTAAAGTCTGTCTAATACCTCTGTCCTAGTTTGCTTATCTATCACTGTGATAAACGTCATAACCAAAAGCAACTGGGGCTGCGGGGGAGAGTCTATTTGGCTTATAGGTTACAGTCCATTATAGAGGGAAGCCAGGGCAGGGACTCAGGGCAGGAATCTGAGGGCAGGAATCTGGGGGGAGGGACCCAGGGCAGGAATCTGGGAGCAGGGACTCAGGGCAGGAATTTGGGGGCAGGGATTCAGGGCAGGAATTTGGGGGCAGGGATTCAGGGCAGGAATCTGGGGACAGGGATTCAGGGCAGGAACTCAGGGCAGGAATCTGGGGTCAGGGACTCAGGGCAGGGACTCAGGGCAGGAATTTGGGGGCAGGGACTCAGGGCAGGAATTTGGGGGCAGGGATTCAGGGCAGGAATTTGGGGGCAGGGATTCAGGGCAGGAATCTGGGGGCAGGGACTCAGGGCAGGAATCTAGGGGCAGGAGCTGGTAGAGACCATGAAGAAGATGCTGCTTCTTTCTGGGCTCGTTCCTTGGCTTTTGCTTAGTTGGTTTTTAAAATAGAGTCCAGGCCTACATGCTCTGTGCTGTTATTGCTCAGTGGGCTGGGCCTCCGATGTTAGCAGTCAATAAAATTCCTCACAGGTATGCCCATGGAGGCAATTCCTTCAGGTAGGTTCCCTCTTCCAGGTGACCCCAGGCTTATGTCAGGTTGACAGCTGAAGCTATGGCAGCCTCTCTAAGTGTCACCTTGGGACCTTGGTCATGCTAATCTCCCACCCCTTCTCATTGTCAGTGTTAAGCATTGAACAGGGCCTCCGTGCATGCTAGGTAAGCTCTCCACCCTGTTTTGCAACCTTAGTTTGTCATTCACCCTGCAGGTGTCATGAAGAGTCCCTGCTGTCCTGTCCTAGTGTAGGGACTAGCACACAATAGGAGGTCTTCTTTCCTGATTGTTACAGCTGACCTGATCTTAGATTTGGGGAAATAATCTAGTACACTGATCAGTGGAGGGCTTGGGACCTGGTGTGGAGTTTGTGTTGTGTCACAGCCTCTGGAAGGGTCTTCATTGATATGACCCAGGTGACTTCACAGGATAGTGTCTATGGTATGGCTGCTTAGTCACTGTCTGCTGGTCTTGCACTCTGAGGTTGACTTCAAGCGACAGGACTACTCAGCACCATTTTTAGGGCCTGGAGTAGTGACCAGTTTCTTGGAAGAGGGAAACACATGGCCATGCAATTGTGGGGGAGCTTTCTGTGGTACTTGCTTCTAAATGCTTACTGTGTGTGTGTGTGTGTGTGTGTGTGTGTTTGAGAGTGACACAGAGAGAGATATGCTCTAGTGAACCTTCACTTCAACCTTCATGCTCCTATAGACAGTGACATATTCTCTTCTATTCATTGCAGCGAATGCTTCATGAAAAGTCCCCCCCCCCCCCGTACACACACATGCACATACCAGTCAGTGACTGTGCATTAGAAACACCAAAACTGGTCTTTAGCGGAAAGTTGCTTCAGTCTGCCAGGCATCCAAGGTACCCAGTGCTTGGAGGATGGTACTGAGAGACCAGAAGAAGCCCTGTGCAACTCAACAGAGATGGTCAGCTGTCTGCCAGCAGCATCTTCTGTGGGTTGGCCTGATTTGGGCTGCTCCTTTATCGGTCCTTCCTACTCTCTGATACCCTCTTGGAATGTTAGTCACGGGGTATCAGAAGATGCCCATCCTTCTCCACAGAGATGGGGAATGAAGCGGCAGCAGCCAGTATGTCTAGGGCTCTGTTCTGTGTGGAGAGTCCTACTGTGAACAAAGACCTGCGGGGACAGGTCACACTCAAGGGACAGATAAAGAAGTATACAAGTCAATGAGGAGGGATGGCTTCAGAGTGGAGGAAATGTAAGGCAAAGTACCAGGGAAGGAGATTTCTTCAGGCATGGTGCAGGTGGTCAAGAAAAGTGACTTCAGTTGCCGGAAGGATAAGAAGGCCCAGCCAGGCCTAGAGCAGAGGAGCAGTGGTTTGGGCCAGGAGCAGCAGGTGCCGAGAAAAGGATAGGTGTGCAGGAGTCATACATGTTAGGCTGTGTGATTTGGTGACAATGAAGGAGACAAGACAGAGTGTCAAGCTGTAAGACTGAAGGAGTCCAGATCTTGAAATGCAAGATATCCAGCCCCAGAGAACCTTAGGAGAACTTAACCCAAGCTTGGGATGGCTCCACAGATAATCAGGATCCCGAGTGGTGTGAATAGCAGCTGGGCGAGACATCCCAAACAGAGGCTTGACACAGTACAGGGCAGATGCGGGAAAGCAGTGGGACTGATGCTGGAAAGCAGTGGGAGCCTGGAGCCGAGGCTCCGGGAGCTGTCCAGGGTTCTGACAGACGCGTGCCAAGTGTCTGGAATTACAGGCTGTTAGGATGGCATGCAAGTGCTTGTGCACACACACGCCTGTGTCCTGTGGTACCCAGCCAGCTGATGTGTCCCTGTGTCGGTTACCTAGGAGACAACGGGAAAGATGATAGGATGGAATGTGATTGGCTACTCACTTCTGCTGCTCATCTCTCTGTCAGACCCGCAGGCAGGGGTTACAAATGGTCCTTGTGGGCATGCCAAATGCCGGAGAGAGCCTCGGATGCTCACAGCCCCAGGCCCTCTGCTTGAGTGTGGCTGCCAGTGCGTGCCATGCACACAGCTTGAACAAAGCGGCATCTGGAGCTGATGGACGTCCTGCTGTGAAACATCTGCTCAGGGCTTTAAATCAGGTAGTGGGGACCCGATAAATTTTAGAAGAACTAGCCAGACTCTGGAAAGGATCTTTTGTTTGGTTTTAATAACTGAATGTCAACACCCAGGCTGATTTTAAATGCCTCCTTGGTCCTCCAAAAATGCAAATAAGGCTTTGAACGGCGGAAGTTATTTCCCATGACGAGGCGGGTGATGTCAGTGAATGGCTGCCCCGCCTCCACTTGGCCCGCTGGGTGATGTGAAGCTGTGATTGGGCTTTTTCTTCCCTCCCCATCCTTAGAACATTTCCTTTTCTTGTACATTGTGACTGAAGAGATATGAACATTCTCCTTAGAAAGGTGTCAGGGGAACAAAGCTGTGGGCCACCTTTCCATAGCAGTTGGGGGTGGGAGTGGGTAATCATTTAAACAACAAACAAACAAAAGAAAACAAAACAGAAATTGGCTCTAAGGCCACAGAAGGTTAGCCCTCTCCATCCTTTCTCCCCATGCACACTTCAGAGTGGCAGGAGATACAACCAGGGAGGGAGACATCCAAGTCCCCCCTGCTCCCGGCTTCTCTGTTCTAAGCTGAAGTTTTCACATGCCCATAACAACACTTCTCAGCCTCTTCCTTTAATTTTAGAGAGAACAATAATAAAAATATCCTACCTCTACAGCCAGCTTTTGATCCCAGCGCTTGAGAGGCAGAAACAAGCAGATGGATCTCTGTGATTTTGAAGCCAGACTGGTCTACATATTGACATGGCTCCAGACCAGCCATGGTTGTATAGCACAATGAGACCTTCTGTCCTCTGCCTTGTCCCCAGCTCCTCACTTCCCATGTCATCCTCTCAGCCGTTTGAACAGCAAATCTGGGGGCTTCCACTATATAAACATCAGCCCTGGTGCCCCAGGACTTACTCAAGAGGCAAGACAAGAGGAGTGAAGGAAGGTTGCTCAGGGCTTCTTCACTCTTTGTCACCTCTGTTGGACCAGATTGACCTTCCACTGTTCTGTGGTCACTTCCTTGACCTATGCACAACAACACATAAGAGGGAAGATAGAGGAGCCACCTGCAGTGAGCACCTGCTGTGAGCCAGGCCCTGGGGTCCCTTTTTCACATCCTTCCTGTGAGGATGCCCACAGGGAGTTCAGTTGAAGCTTGGGGAAGAGAGATCACCTGGTCTGAGGCAGAGGGTTGCCAGGGCATCCCTGTTAAGCTGAAGACTCTCTTCCCAGTCAGGGTGCAGCACTTGCCAACCCAGTCTTGCTCCCACTTCTATTCCAGACTATCACATGGATACCAGTACCAGCAATTGTTCCTAAACTGTGTGACTATACTTGATAACTTTGCTTTGTGAGCCTCACTTGTCTTCTCTGTAAAGTGGGAGCATGAACAGTATCCAGGCAGAGAAGTTGGGAGGAGCTAAAGAGATGAAGGTGGGAGAGAGATGGGATTCTTGTGAGATAGTAGCAGAGAAACGAAGTCAGAGCCTAGTTAGGGAGAGCAGAGTAGGACCAAATGTCCTCCTGTGCCCCAGGGCCATGCTTGGGGGCCAGAGGCCAATCAATGTATGCTTCTATATTGGAACAGGATAAAATCATGCCCTACCATTTTTACAACTTATAATTAATTTTAAAAAAACTATATGTGGGTGTACATGAATGCTGGTGCCCATGGAGGGCACCTGGGGTCACCTTGAAGCTGGAGTTACAGGCACTTAGTTGTAAGCCGCCTGATACAGGTTGTGGCAATCAAACTCAGGACCTCTGAAAGAGCAGCCAGTGCTCTTATCTGCTGAGCCATCATCTCTCTAGCACTATATAATTTTAAAAAACATAATTAAAATAATCTCAGACAGAAACCCCTTTTATTTTAAAAAAATAAAAGGATAAAATATTTGAAAGAAGTTTTTTTAAAAAAATTAAATGCCTTGAGTCAGACAGTACCTATGGCTACTTGTTTAGCCCATCTGGGACTCCATTTCCTCCTTGGGAAAAATGATAAGAGAACTCTCCCAGGGGAGATGACATGTGGACACTATGAGATAAAGCAAAAGAGGGAATACCAGCAATTAGGGAAAGCAAGTCTCACTTTTTAAAAAACTAGTAGCACATGAGGAGATGCTGAACGTCACTGTCACTGGGGGATGGCAAGTAAACATACCCCGCACTGCTGTACCTCTGCCAGAATGTCACACTGAGACCGACAACAGAGAATGCTGCTACCTGCCCGCTGCTGGGAAAGCAAGAGTGGCTACTTTGGAAGACAGTCTGTTCATTTCTTAGAGAAGAGCCCATACCCTGACAGGGATGTGGGTGGGAAGGGGCAGAGCTCTCCCGTGACACTGGAGCTGGAGAGCCTGAGAGAAGGCTCCTCCGCGCCAATGGCTCCCCAGTGTGCTGCGGTTCATGCTCTGCCTGCTTTCCAGTTAACTATTAGTTTTCATGGCAGCCCTATGAAGTAAGTACTTGTTTTTGGCTTTTTTGGCAGCGCTGGGCTTTGCATAAGGCAAGCAAGTGCACTACCACTCAGGCGTCCGTTTAATATGTCTGGCCTTGAACTCTCAATTCTCCTGTCTCAGCCTTTTAAGTGCTGAGGTTACGAACAGGCCGCAGAGTGCCTGGCTGAGGTAGGCACTATGTTTAATCCTATTTTTCAGACAAGGAAACTGAGGCAGAAAGGCTGAATGGCTTCCAAGGGTGCAGACAGTGAAGAGCAGGTCTGGGCCTGAACCCAGGCTGTGGGCCCAGGGTTTGTTTTGTACCCCACGACCTTCCCCAAGGTGTCCCTTGGATGTCCACACCTTGCCCTCGAGAGCCTGTCCTAGGTTGGGGATTGGCTCCTCTTCCCAAGATTGTGGCCTGTAGAGCTTGATCCCAGGACAGTGAGTCCTGCCTCTGGCTGGACACTGTAAATGGAGGGCGATTCACCAGGCCAGAAGAGCAAAAATGGCGCCTGGCTAAAAGGCAGGGTTTGTTTGACTCTCTGTGGGTGGAGATATCAGTTGTTAACTTAAATGGCAGGAGAGATTTCACAGAGCTTTCCTTCAAAGACATGGCAGCCCTGAGCCTCCCACTTCTGCTGTCCGTGGGAGGCATGTTGCCATACTCCACACCAAGCCCAAACAGCCACCTCTCACCAGTTCAGCCCATAGCACACTAAGGAATTTGGACTACACTCTTTCTCAGACACTTGAGTTTTCAGGTGGGAGGGTGGCATCGTCTGGAAGCTTCCACCGGCTGCTGGAGGGCTGGGGCCAAGCAGACTTAAGGGGAACACTAAAGGACCACATTAAGAGTGGAAATTATAGGGTCTTATTTTATCTTTCTACCCCTTACCACAGTTCTGACAGAGTGAGCTGTCAACTATTTATCAGTTAAGGAAATAGAAACTCCAAGGGCCAATTTTACAAGGTAAACAGACCAGAAAAAAAATGGGACCAAAAAAGTAAAAAAAAGGGTGTATATGGTAAAAGAAACCACCCACAAGGTTCAGGCTGAGCCCCGGATGGGAGGAAGAGTTCATGGCATGTGGCACTGGCAGAGGATATTCTGAGTGTAGAAAGATCCCTCCAGTCAGTGAAAAGAGACAAGAAATCTAGGCAGTGGTAACATCTGAGTGAGGAGAGCGAGATGAAAGATGGCCGCCGCATCATCTTTAGAAAATATTATGGTAGCATTGGGGACACTCATACCAACAATAGCTCAGTTTCTTTCTTTCTTCCTTCCTTCTTTTCTTTCTTTCTTTCTTTCTTCCTTCCTTCTTTTCTTTCTTTCTTTCTTTCTTCCTTCCTTCCTTCTTTTCTTTCTTTCTTTCTTTCTTTCTTTCTTTCTTTCTCTCCCTCTTCTTTCTTTTAAGAGTGTGTGTATGTGTGTGTGTGTGTGTGTGTGTGTGTGTGCATGTGTGTGGGTGGTGGTGGGGAGGTGCTTGCCTGTAACCCTAGCTATCCTGGAACTCACTCTGTAGACCAGGCTGACCTTCAAATCAGAGATCTACCTGTCTTTGCCTCCCAAGTATTGAGATTAAAGGCGCATGACATCACTGCTTGGCCAATATTTCAATTGTCTTAAAGATTTATTTTTCAAAAGATTTTATTTATGTGTATGTGTGTTCTACCTGTAGGTATGTCTGTGCACCATGTGCATGCAGTGCCCTCATAAACTAGAAGAGGGCGTGAGATCCCCTGAACTGTAGTTAACAGTCAGTGAACCATCATATGAGCAAGGGTAATGAACTTGGGTCCCCTGCAAGTACAGCCATTGTTCTTAACTACTGAGCTGACTCCAGTCCCATAATATCAAGTTTAATGTTTTATTTATTTTTGTGTGTATGTAATGTTTTATTTATTTTTGTGTGTATGTAAGTACACCTTGCCAAAGCTTAGGTAAGGCCAGAGTCCAACTTTGGAAAGTCAGTTCTTGTCTTCTGCATTTGCATGGGTTCTGGGAGAAGAACATGGGTCATCTGGCTTTCATTGTTGGTTGGTAAAGATTTTTACACACTGGATCATCTTAATAGCCCCAGCACAACATTGGTTTTAAGAGAAAATGTAAAGCTAGGTGAAGGCGGCAGTGGCAGCACATGCCTTTGATCTCAACACTTGGGAGGCAGAGGCAGGCAGATCTCTGATTTCAAGGCCAGTCTGGTCTACAGAGTGAGTTCTAGGACAACCAGGGCTACACAGGGAAACCTTGTCTCAAAACAAAACAAAACAACAAAGAAGAGATGCAAATATTCATAGCGCCCAATGTTGGTGAGACCCTGGGGCATTGACATTACAGCCAGCAGAACTGTGTTGGCAGGGATTGGACACTTGCTAATCTAGAAATGCTGACATCCTTTGATCCTCCTTCCTTCTCGCACAGGGGGAGTGGGATGAGGTCTGTTTCAATGTGTCTTAGATACTTGCCCAGCTGCTCTGATAAAATACTTTGCTCCAGACCCTGTCCTCACCTCTCCTCTGCGGGGGAGGCACGGTTAGCCATTTCTAGCTTGTCTTCTCAGAAGTGTCTTTACCTCAGTGAGTCACTGTTAGTACTGTCATTCCCCCTTCTCCTACCAGGGCTGCCATGCCAGCCCTTGCTTCTCCATCCTGCTGTGAAATCTACTGTGTACAGAGACTGGCTAAAACATGAGCGTGTGCCTTTGGGGTTGGGTAGTGCATGCCTTTAATCCCAGCACTGAGACAGGGACTCTGTGAGTTGGAGGCCAGCCTCCTCTACATAGGGAGTTCCAGGATGACCAGGGCTACATAGAGAGACCCTGTCTCAAAACAAATAAACAAAGCCCATGGTTGAGTGAGGGCACCTTTGAGACTGGCACAGGGAGGCCCATTGCACCCTACCGCAGCTTAAACAGAACTGCCAGCACCCAGTGCTACACAGCTCTCTAAATGCTATTCAACCTTGCCCTGCCCCTGCTATAGCATTCTTATTTAAAAATTGTCTTCATACACTATATTTTGATCGTATTCTTTCCCTTCCACCAGCTTCTTCTAGATCCATCCCTCCTCCCTACCCACCCACCCAACCAACCAGCAAAAAAATGAAAATCAAAACAAACTAAAAAAAAAAATCAAATAAGGCAAAAAAAAAAAAATAGCAGAACAAAACACAACAACTCATAAAGAGCACAAGAAGAACATGGAGCCTGTTCTGTGTTGGCCAACTGCTCCTGGGCATGGGGCCTGCCCTGGAGGGTAGCTGATATACCCAGTGATGCTCCATTAGGTTATCCTGCCCTCCTAAGAGCGACTTATTTAGTAGGAAGAGGACTCTTCTGCTGTTCAGTGTCCCTGGTTAGCCAGTGACTTTGGATCCCCTTTGGCTTGTCACACAGCAGGATGGAGACCTCAGCCCCAGAGAGGAGCTGGGGGCGATGCAGGAAATGAGATGGGCTGGCATGGAAGACTCCAGCCTTCCTGCTGGATTCCTCCCAGCCCTGAGAGCTGGGGAATCCCATCAGGCAGAGAGCCATCCAAACAGCCACTCTTCAACCAAATGAACAACTGCTTCCCCCTTCCTGTCCGGGGAGGTGATTTATTCCAGGATGAGAAATGAATTCTCCCATGATGCCTCCCTGCCGGAGACCCTGCAGCCTGAGATTTACACCCTGCCTTCGGTGCAGAAGGCTGGACACCAGATTGATATCAGGAGTACAGAGTAGCTGCTCGGGATTGGTGAAGTCTTGGATGTCAGGTGGCAGGGGCAGCAGTATTTCACTGTGAGGCTGGGCCAGGCTGAGGCTGCCTTCCTCCAGTGATGCGCAGGGGCTCAGGGAGACCATGCCTGAGGACAGCACATTAAGACTCACCTCAGAGGGCTGGAGAGATGGTTCAGCGGTTAAGAGCACAGACTGCTCTTCCAGAGGTCTTGAGTTCAATTCCCAGCAACCACATGGTGGCTCACAACCACCTGTAATGGTATCTGACACCAATCTTCTGGTGTGTCTGAAGACAGCTATAGTGTACTCATATACATAAAATAAATAATTCTTGGGGCTGGTGAGATGGCTCAGGGGGTAAGAGCACTGACTGCTCTTCCAGAGGTCCTGAGTTAAAATCCTAGCAACCACATGGTGGCTCACAACCATCTGTAATGAGATCTGACACCGTCTTCTGGTGTGTCTAAAAGACAGCTACAGTGTACTTACATATAATAATAAATAAATATAAAAAATAATGGACTAAACCTCAGAAACTGTAAGCCACTCCAATTAAATGTTTAGCCAGGCAGTGGTGGCACACGCCTTTAATCCCAGCACCTGGGAG
>NW_022196903.1:85558378-85567756 GCF_008632895.1 Mastomys coucha | reverse complement strand
AAAAAAAAAAAAAAAAAAAAAAAAAAAACAAACTCACCTCAGAAACCACTTGGCTTGACTGTCTTAGGTTCTAGGTGGGGAAGTTGGGCACTGGGCTAGAGGTGCAGTGGCCGGCGGCCCTCTGAGTGGATTCTTCAGCTGTTTTGTTTCTTCCCAGTAGAAACCAGCTAAACCACAGACCTCACTAGGAATAACTGGGTTTTAGTTCTTGGTGTTTTTAGACAGGGTCACACTATGTGGCATTGGCTGACCTGGAACTTGCTATGGAGTTCCAGGCTGATCTCGAACTCACAGAGATCTGCCTGCTTCTGCTTTCCAAGAGGTGGGGTTAAAGACTTGAGCTACCATGCATAGCCAACTCTGGATCAAAAGCCAGAGACAGCATGCTCATATACATTAAATAAAGAAATTAAAAAAAAAAAAAAAAAGACTGCACAGGCTCAGCTAGTCAACTAGGTGTGGTGGCAACACCACCATGACAGCCTCCTGAGGGGGAAGATAGAGAAGAAACGCAAAGCTTCCATTGGCATTTGATTTTTTTCCCTCTGTTTCTCTGTGTTATGTGTGATATATTACTAATAAATAACAGATTACGTGTGCCTGGGACTATGTAGACATCATAGAATTGTTTACAGCTGAGGGTTTAAAGCCAAATGGGTTGGGGGGCCATACTCTCTACCTGTAGGAAAGGTCTTAGGCTGGGATCTTTAAAGGTGGAAGATGGAGCTGGTTGGGGATGGCTCAGTAGTGAGGCGTGTGTACTGCTTTTGCAGAGGACTTGGGTCGAGTCCCCAGCATCAATGTCATTGTCAGGTCCAAAAGAAGTGGGAGAAGTAGCTAATCGTGGTGCCTATTAGCGTACCAAAGCCTCAGCTCTTCCTCCTACCCTGAAACTTCCCCAGCTCTTGGGCTTCCCTTCCCCTGCTTCTCATTCCTCTATAACCTGCCATTTCATCCGTCCTCCTCTCTTGCCCATGCCTCCCTCTCGGTCTCCTCTATCTGAAGTCTCTTCCTCTGCTGCGCCCTATGGACAAGTCCAGTCTGCTGACCATGTTCAGTGTGCTACTTTCTCACTGCTCTGGACTCGTCCAGATGCCCCTCGTGTCTACAATAAAAACCTTTCCCTCAGCCATACCTTGGAGCAGCCATAGCCTCAGTTTATACATTTGATGCCCAGACCCTCCATTTATACATCCATGTGGCTCACAACTACCTGTACCTCCCAACTCCAGGGGATCATATCCCTTCTGGGTTCTGAGGGCATCTGCCACATGTGCATAGACTCATACATACACAGATAGTTTTTTAAATGTAAAAAAAAAAAAAGGTCATTTAGCTAGAGAGTCCATGACTAAATCCTAGTGGCTTTATAAGAAAGGGAGCAAAAAGGAAGGAAGGAAGGAAGGAAGAGAGAGAGAGAAAAGGAGCGCGCGCACACACACACGCACACACACACACACACACACACACACACACACACACACACACACACACGGTGCTCTCTATAGCCTGGGGATTTTGTAGCAAAGTCCTAAGACTTTACGCCCAGAACTGTGAGCTACAGTGGATCTCTTTCCTTCATAAAGTCAGCAGCCTTAGGAATTTTATCATAGTCAGGAAAAACAAACTAAGACCCCATTTTACAGCTGAGAACTGGGAGACTGGAAAGAGGAAAGAGATTTGCCTAATTATTCTGTCCTGATGACCGTGGGTGTGGCTCTTCCTTTTCCTCTCTTCCTGGTGAAGAAGGAAACATCACCTTGTAAGGTGTTTTCTGGGCACTTAGACCCTTTTACATAATGAGAATAAGTTAGTTTAAACAAGAGTGCTGCTGCAGGTTTCCCACCAGACAGATGGGTACATGATTCTCTGACCTTTGGCTAACATTAAAACAAACAAAAAAACCAAACCAGCCTTTTGTCATAGTGCCTTTCGGATTCAGGATGTAAATGTCGTTACTGAAGACCATTTTTTAAAACTATTTTTAAAAAAAAATTTTATTTATTTTATATGTATGTGTACATTGTAGTTATACAGGTGGCCATGAGCCATCATGTGTGTGGCTGCTGGGAATTGGACTCAGGACCTCTGCCGGCCCAGCTTGCTTCACCCCGCTCACTCTGGCGTAATTGACTGTAGCTGTCTTCAGACACACCAGAAGAGGGCGTCAGATCTCATTACAGGTGGTTGTGAGCCACCATGTGGTTGCTGGGATCTGAACTCAGGACCTTTGGAAGAGCAGTCAGGGCTCTTACCCGCTGAGCCATCTCGCCAGCCCACTGAAGACCATTTTGATAATAAAGACCCAGCATTCCAGAGGCTCTCTGTTTTTGTCTCTCTCTCACCATCCACTAGAGGGTCCATGACTAAATCCTAGTGGCTTTATAAGAAAGGGAACACACATACACACACACACACACACACACACACACACACACACACACACACACACACATACACACACCCTCTGTTTTTGTCTCTGTCTCACCATACGCTAGAGGGTCCATGACTAAATCTTAGTGGCTTTATAAGAAAGGGAACACACATACACACACACACACACACACACACACACACACACCCTCTGTTTTTGTCTCTGTCTTACCACACCAACATCTTACCTTTGTTGTGCCTTCACAAGCTTCCGAAGGTCAGCATGTTCCTGGGTCATTAAAAACCCTTCTTGCTGTCATGTGACCCGTCAGATGACCATACAGGGCTTGCTTTATTCATCAGCTCCCCCACAGATGGGCGCTAAGGTTAATTCCAACCTTGCTTATAATAGCTGTGAGAATTGAGGTCCTCAAAGAGGAGAAATGGCTCCTCGAAGCTCTCTCCCATGCTGTTTCTTGTATTTGACATTTTTAGTGGCCACATAATCTCTGGGGGCATCACTGGTTTTATTTCTAGGCCATTTCTCCCTCTCACTCCATTCCCCTGGCTTCCCCTTCCCCTATGGGAAGGGACCCCA
The DNA here is from genome assembly GCF_008632895.1 of Mastomys coucha. Taxonomy (NCBI): domain Eukaryota; kingdom Metazoa; phylum Chordata; class Mammalia; order Rodentia; family Muridae; genus Mastomys; species Mastomys coucha. The sequence continues at coordinate 85,564,785 of NW_022196903.1, read as the reverse complement.
CGCTCCTACTACGTGTGAGCGACCTCTGTCAGGGAGGGAAGGATGTAGCTCTGTCACCAGGAGTCAGGACACTATCGCCTGGCTCAGGCATAGCACGTGGACTACCTGCGCTGCCTCCCTTCCCATCCTCCACCCACCCACTGCTCAGCTAGCCTGGCCCCAGTGCAGGACAAGCAAGCCGAGTCTCTGCCCTTGTGGAGTAAGGCAGGTGGGCCATGTGTGGTAAAAGAGTTGTGTGGACAGTACATGTGTGTTCAACGAGGGTGAAGGGCTGCTGAAAGGGAAGATGGTCTGTCAGAGAGGGTGGTGTTTGAGCTGTCACTAGCCTGGGGAAGGCTTGGAAGAAGAGAGTTTCCGGTGGGTGGTAGGAACCCATGGAGAAACGAGGCCACCATGTGCCTTAGGGAGCTTGATAGTGAGACAGGAAACTGGTGGGGCCCCCAGGCCAAAGGCAGTACCCAGTTCCATGATGCACTAGGCTCTGCGGGGTTCTAACAGGCTACCATGGGACCTTGCCTGTCACCTGTTGCTCCTTCACTGCATTTCTTCAAAAGGAATAACGGTGCAGTCCTCCGAGGAAAGCACTGAGGGGAGGGTAGTGGGGTGAGCTAAGGTGACAGTGGGACCAGCTTGCCATTGGTGCCTGAGAGCGGCTGCCTTAGCAGCTTAGGAAGGAAGCCAGGGCTGAGGCCTGTGTGCCGCTCTGGCTTCCCCAGGGTACTCACAGTTCCTTTAAGTGTACGCTGACTCCTTGCTGTAGCTCAAAGGGCCTCCTCCGACAGGTGCCTTAGGGCAGGGGTGGTTCTTACATTTTAAGTCCTTCCCCCTTCTTCCTCACCTCCAGGGTGCCCACAGGACTGCACGTGTGTACAGTTGTCCTGCCTGCCATAGCAACAGGGGTGATGGGTGCCTATTGGGACTCCCAGGCGCCCAATCCAGGATGTTGAGTCAGACATCTTGAAAAATATTCTTTTACCTTGAACCCTGCCTCAGTCCCTGCCCATAGGTACCCTGGAGGGAGGTGGAAGGTGGCCCCCTTGGGGACAATCAAAAGCAATTGCCGTGGATCCCCCACACTTAATTTAATGAAAAGGCCCTACAGGGAGGCAGAGGCAGCCAGGCAGGGCCTGTGGGCTAAGGGCAGGCTTGATTCCACGGAGATTTATGGTGCTTTATAAAAGATTCAGCTCTGGCTGATCTGGGACACGGCCAGGCTCAGCACCTGGCTCAGTGCCTGCAGCCTGGGAGGCAGGTGTCTGTACTCCAGGGGGCTTCAAGTACAGTGTGCCTGTGAGCCAGTGGCAACCCCTCTCTGGGCTCTGCAGTATTTTCTTCCTCCCGCAGCCCAATATTTTGGGCTGACATGTATTTTCAAGCATTTCAGACTCTGTGAGTCTGCTTGTTAGAGCCGGCATCTTTCTCCCATGATGCTGTTCCATTTCACAGAGGAGGAAACTGAGGCTACATGAAGTTCAGCATCCAGCAAGCCTGGAGCAATGCTGAGGCTGAGTGGCCCTTGGAGGTGGGAGGAGCCTCCATAGTGGGCTAAACCGTTACGTGGGATTTGAGGGAGTCCTGATTCCTCACACAGCCTTGACGTTGATCTACCAGGTTTTATTTTTTCTCTGACAGAGAAATGGCCAGGACAACTAAGGAACTAGTGTGGACCCACAGCAACTAGTACTAGAGGTGGTGTTGGGGCCCAGCCTTCCCTCTGACACACTGCACAGGGCTTTCGGCCTCCCTTTTCTGGGGCTTACCTCTTCCACTCATGTGCTGTGTGTCTCCAGGCAAGCAAGCTGCCTTCTCTGAGCCTCTACAGCGAGGACGACAGTGCATGGATCAGGTGTTGGCCAGCAGCTTTCACTTCAGAGATTCTCATTCCTGGGCTGTGCACACCATAGAAAGAGTTCCTCTCAAAAGCTGCCCCCTCGTCCCTGTCCCTCCGTAGCCAGCTCTGCTATTGCAGCCTGCATTAGCTCCCGGGGCAGAGGAGGGAGGGAACTCAATGTGGGCTGTGGTGCAGATGGCAGGCAGTTAATTTATTTACCTCTTCCTAATAAATATGCACAACACATAAATAAAATATCCCACTTGTACCCCTCCACCCGCACCCAGGCAGGCAGCAACAGCCGGTGGCACAGCACAGAAGCCGCCTATGCTGATGGAGAGCGGCCTGTGGTGAGCCCTGAGGACTCTGCTGTAGCCTCCTCCCTGGCTCAGACTCCACCCCATGCCCACCTCAGCTGAGTGCCAGCTGAGGAAGGCCCAGGATCTTCTGCTTCCCCTGGAGGCAGGCAGGACCTGACCAAACTGTTCTGGGAAGTGGTAAGTGCTTGTGTTGGTTGGATTGTTACTGTTGTGACCAAGTTCGTTTTTAACTCACATTCCAGAAGCCACAATCCAGTCAGCTGGTCCCATTGAGCCTGTGAGGAGGCAACATCTTGTTGGAAGGATCCGGTGAAACAAAACTGCTCACCTCATGACAACTAGGGAGCAGAGAAGGGGAGGGAGGAATGGTGGCTAGGCATAGGCTTGCCTCCAGGGACTCACATTCTCCACCCAGGCCCTCCCTTCCTTATCTCCATAACACAGTGGGGTCAGGAATCCATTGATGGATGAATACATTATTAAGCCAGGGACCTCACAATCCACCACCCCCAAGCAAGCCCCATCACTGGCAGCCGAGCTGTCATGAGCCTCAGGGATGCCTAAGATTCAGACCCAAACAGCTTCCACCAAAGCCACTGCCATCCCTTTCAGGGTTGGACAGGACCACAGACTGTAGGGACCCACTCCACAGGGCCACCCATGAGGATTGCAAGCTTTGACTTGCCTGCAGTTCTTGTGCTGCTCCACCTCACACCCCATGTCGTGTGTCACCCCGACCCACACCACTTACCTGCTCCCTAATCAGACAGCTCTCCCCTGCTCCTCCCATCCTCCTCCTTCTGGAGCGGAGAGCAGCTCTAAGATGAGCTAACAAATCCAGGAACTGCTATGCTACTCTAGAGCAGGAAGCACACATGCAGGCACAGGTTATGAGTCAAAGGCTCGACTCTCCCTCTGCCTCAGAAAAGTCAACAGATTTCTTGAAGTATTGATATCTTCATGTGTAAAATGGCCAGTGTTGGTCTAGTGAGATTTTGTGAGACTTGTATATCTTTAGTTTTTTCAGACTTTATTTTATTTTTTAAAATTTATTATTATTATTATTATTATTATTATTATTATTATTATTATTATTTTGTTGTTTTTTTGAGACAGAGTTTCTCTGTATAGCCCTGGTTGTCTTGGAACTCACTCTGTAAACCAGGCTGGCCTCGAACTCAGAAATCTGCCTGTCTCTGCCTCCCAAGTACTGGGATTAAAGGTATACATCACCACTACCCAGCTCAAACCTTATTTTTAATTTTGATTCTTAAACGCTTTAACCATTTTAGCCCATCACCTACCAGAGGTAGTGGAAAAGAAAGGATATGGTGGGGGGTGGGGGGGGGAAGTAGACCTGTTTAGAAAGGTTCTTTGGAGCAACTCCAGTCTGTGTTGTCAGGAAATTGTTGGTAGTTCAGTTCACAGGTTAGCTCGATCTATTCGCAAACACTTCACAGATACATCAGCAAGCAGTCCAGCTTAGTCGAGTTGTGATAGCAAACATGAATCAGCAACGATGGCACTACATAGCAGAGACAGCCAGGCCTCAGCCTCGGCTTGAGTCAGCAGGAGGGACCAGGAGGAATGTCAGGAGAAGTTCTCAGCTGTGCCTCTTTCAGAGAAGCAAAGATCAGCAAAAGTGTGAGACCCACAAGTGTTGCACAGCTAGCTCTATTAAACAAGCCAAGTCCTCCAAACATCACGTGTCCTCCAAGTGTCTTGTCTCAGCACCTGTCTGTCTCAGCTGACATCACTCAGCCAGTCAGCCTGAGTCCAAGGAAGTGGCAAGAAACTGCAGCACACCACCAGGAGTTTTTTTGGTGTGTTTCTCTCTATGGAGTCCCAACAAATGCAGGTCAACCATGCAATGTAAGGCAGACCAATACATGCCTGTTTTAGCAAAGAATCCTTCATCACATGTCCTCTCACATGCTTTCTTTAGCAGAACATCCTCTCTCCTGTGTCTGCCTTCATGGGTTCCTCTACGAGACTGCCTTAGTCTTTCACCTGTGTCTACTTCAGGAAAACACTCCTTCATGTGTTTGCCCCAGCAAAACATGATCCAACTGGCTTTCCAAAGAACTCCTAAGTTTCCACTTCAGACTTACTAGTTGTTTCACTGAGGAGCAGATCTACCAGGCACTGCCATAGGCCCTGGTGGTTTTCTGGGGAATGGGATACACCAGGACTGCCAAGTGGATCAACAGTGTACACATGGATGACAGGTCACAAGATGAAAACACTGGGAACATATGCATAACAGCCAGGATCGGCAGCCAGCCTACCTGCCCATCACCAGATGAGCGGATGAAGAAAAGTTGGTGGGTATACATAGCAGAGTTTTGTTCAAATGCAAAGAGTGAAAATACAGGCTGGAGAGATGGCTCAGCATTTAACAGTGTGTGCTGCTCCTGTAGAGGAGCTGAGTTCAATCCCAGTACCATGTTGGGCAGCTCACAACCACCCACAACTCCGGCTCTAAGAGATCCATCACCTGCATCTGGCTTCCAAGGCATCTTAGCTACTTTTCTTTTGCTGTAATAGAAGTACAAGTCAGGTTATCCTGCCAACGAGTGTCGCTATTTCTCCTCATGCCTCCCAGGGAGGCAATGGCAGCTAGTTAGTATTTAGTTATGTAACAGGAACCCAGTCCCAACTGGGGGTGGAGGGGGGGGGGAGGAGGGAGAGGGAGTGGGGGGGGCAGACAGAGACAGAGAGACAGAGAGAGATAGAGAGAGAGTGCACTTCTTCCATGCTCACATTAGCTTCAGGAAGGGTTGTATCCAGGGACTCACAGAGCATGCATCCAAACCTTCTCTGCAGCACTGGTTTCACTTTCGAGCAGCCTATCAGATTCATATCCTTCTGGTGGGGGTTGGAAATGCCTGCATGGCTTTTGCAAATGTCCCAGGGCCATCTCCCATTGATCAATTCTGTTGTCTGTTCCTTGCTTGGAGATTGGCTTCTTTTGATTGGATGAATTTAGCTAGTACCTTTCTGTACATGAACCAAGAGGAGGGAAAGAGGTTGCTCCAGGACAAAATAAGGGTGGGGTACCAGAAGGAGGTGCTCTGGATGGCTTATGGGTACATAACTATTCATCTGACTGAGAAGGGTGGCAGTCCAATACTCTATAGAACTCTACCAGTACACCCGCTGTCTGTCTGTCTCTCTGCCTACCCACCCACCCACACTCTTTATCCCATGTGTACCTGTCTTTGTTTGTCATTTTCAGGAACTGGTTCACTTGACTGTGGAGGGCAGACTGGGCTGAGGGTTTCTCTAGATTAGCCTTGTTCTACTTAGACCCTGTCTCTCTTACTAAGGCCATTATTTCCATGCTAAGGAAAGACAATAGGTTTTTCTCAGTGTCTACTCATTCCCCCAGCTAGCATAATGTCTGACCGACCTGCTGGCCGCTGTGGCCCAGCAGTTTGGTGACCTGCCTCCACAACACCTTGAGGCAGCTTAAGAATGCTGTCCTCGTCCTCCTGGGGTTGTGAGTAACAGTTCAGGGACAGGTTGAGGAGGGGACAGGAGATGAAGAGGGAAAGGGCCTAGAATGTTCTTCAGCTACCAGAGTAAGTATTAGAGCTCTGAGGGGAAAGGGTTCCCTAAGGGAAAGTCATCCTGGCTGCTGGGATCCAAGGAATACCATAAAGTCACACCACACCACAAACCTCACACAGGAGATTTACTGGGAGGGAAAACCTTGTTCAGGTGAGAAGCAGCAGAGGACTGAGCAGAACACAGGGTTTACCTAGGGTTTCGGGGACGGGGGCTTTCCAGGGTGGAGATTTCCAGGTTTTTAAGTCCTAAACTTGGACTTTTTATTCTGTAGGGCAGAAGTTGGCTGCCAGGGGCTGGAGAGGATGGGTCATGCCTTTATGGCTGTTAGAGTGTTCTGTGGGTGGAGCCTAGAGGCTGAGGGTCCTCAGGGGCGGGACCTGGGCAGGCTTGGAGTGAGTCCATGGACTGGTTTCGAGTGGATGTTGGTGATGAGTTGCTACACACACCCAGCCTGGCCCTACAGGGACCCTGGAGCAGGCCCTGTTCCAGCTGCAGGCACATGCTGAAGTCTGCAGCCCTGGGAACATCATGGCACAGGACAATTTAGCCATCAGCCAAAAGGCACAATGATATGACAGTGACAAGAATCACAGTGATTAGTGATAGGGGATTACCTTTTACACATGGCAGACAAAGCTCCCTCCATCACCCTGCCTGGCAGTGAGCATGGCCCAGAGTCGCCA
>NW_022196903.1:85528276-85558368 GCF_008632895.1 Mastomys coucha | reverse complement strand
TGCATTCCAGCTATTGCTGCCCCCTGGGGAGCCAGAAGCCATAGGGAAGTGCTTGTCTCTTCAGACTGTTGGAATTCTAAAGAACTCAACAATCAGCAAAGGCCAGTTGCACACCTGGTATCCAGCCCACAGCTAAGCGGAGAGGACTATTCTAGAAACTGAGACTCAAGGAAACAAGCAGAACAAATTACTAAAGGGGAAGACTGATTGGTGGTCCAGGTGGCTGGCCTAATACCAGAGCTAGCGCTGTCTCATTTTCATGGGCATTTCCACAGAACTGGTGCCTTTCATCTATGGTGGTGACAGCTGTTTTCAACACCAAACATAGACACAACCACAATCCATAGAAATCACCACAGTAAACAGAAATCTTTGTAGTCTATAGAAACCACAGTCCACAGAAAGCACAGTCCATAGAAATTACCATCGTCCACAGAAATTACCACAGCCCACAGAAATTACCACAGTCCACAGAAATTAGCACAGTCCTCAGAAATTACCACAGTCCATAGAAATTACCACCTTCCACAGAAATTACCACAGCCCACGGAAATTCCACAGTCCACAGAAACCACAGCTCACAAAAATCAGCACAGTCCAAAGAAATTACCACAGCCCACAGAAATCAGCACAGTCCATAGAAATTACCACAGCCCACAGAAATCAGCACAGTCCACAGAAATCAACACGGTCCACAGAAGTCAGCACAGTCCACAGAAATTACCACAGCCCACAGAAATTACCACAGCCCACAGAAATAAGTACAGTCCACAGAAGTCAGCACAGTCCACAGAAATTACCACAGTCCACAGAAATCACTTCCATCTGTAAGGTGCTTCCCCGTTTGACAAGCTTTCAATTAGTATCCAACAACTTCTTGTTATGTCACAAAATACCTGTGGCATTTATGGTTCAAAAGTTGTGGCCCATGGTGTTGCCCCTGGGCTGATGCATCAGATTATGCCAGAAGCATGTGGCAAAGCCACTGACTTCACACACCAGGAAGAGACCAGGCCCCATAATCTCTTTTGAGTGCACACCTATAACTTGAAGACCTCCCTATTAGGCTCCATCTATAGAGTTCCATTACTGCCCAGCAAAACCATGCCAAGGAGCAAGCCTTTAACACGTGGACTTAGGGGGCACACCATCCAAATTCCAGCAGTGTCTTTTCTGATCAGATGGGGTTTCTAGGATATTTCTTAAAGTTGTCTTTATTGACATGTAATTTATATGGAATCAAATGCACTCATTGCTGTATACAGTTCAAAAGTGGCACACGCATTTAATCCTAGCATTTAGGAGGCAGTGGCAGGCAGATTTCTGAGTTTAAGGCCAGCCTGGTCTACAGAGTGAGTTCCAGGACACCCAGGGATATACAGAGAAACCCTGTCTCGAAAAAAAAAAAAGTGCCCACAAGTGACCACAGCCCCAGTCTGAGAATGCTGAGAACTTTACAGAACCCTTCCTGTCTGACTCGGGGCACCGTCAACCTGTGCTGTGACAATGTACATTAGTGTCTTTTTAAGATTCCCCTGGAGTAGAATCACAGCACAGTCTTCCAATTCGGGTCTGGTCTCCTGAAGTGGATATGCCTTGGGGCACTGTCCTCTCTCTCACTGGTGCCTTTAGAAGTGGCTGCTAGTCTGGGCTGAGTAGCCATGAGTGCTGCGTGCTGTATAGTGTTGAAGGGGGGTGTTTGGCTGACTTTATGGTGAGAAACTCTAGAGGCAGAGATACAAGGCAGCTGGTCCCTCGTTGCAAAACACCCAGGCGATGAGCTCTAGTGTCTCAACTCATCTGACAAGTGAGAAAGAACACAGTCCACCCCTCCATCCTTCCCAGACCCTCCCTTAGACGTGTCACTTAATCCCACCAGCAATCCCAGGGGTAACACTGTCCCCATCTCTATAGTGGTTTACATGAGATTGATCCCACAGGCTAAGGTAACTGAACACTTGGTCCCCAGTTGGTGGTGCTGATTGGGGAGGTTTAGGTGGCGCAGCATGCCTAGAGGGAGCACGTCATTAGGGACCGGCTTTGGAATCAAAGCCTTGTGCCCTTTCTGGTTTGATCTTTCTGCTGTGTGCGGCTTGAGGCTGAGAATGTGTGGTCTCAGCTTCCTGTTTCCACACCCGCTGCCTGCTGCTTGCTGCCAAGCCTCCCTACCACGATGGATGCTTAGCCTCTAAGAAACGTTAAGCCCAAATAAACTTTTCTAGAAGTTGCCTTGGCCCTGGCGTTTTACTACAGCAAGAGAAAGTAACTAAACACAATCTCCCAGTGAGGAACCGGAACCGAGGCTGGGATCTAGGAGAGATCCCAAGCACAGGTCCCTTTCACTCATACATGGCTGGGGTAAGAATCAGACTATTGTCTTGTTGCAAATCAGCCAGGCCTGAGGACCTGCACCATCCCTGGCTGAGAAGAAGTGTCTACTGTGGACACCAAGTGCCTCTTGCCCAGCCCCCAACCCCACACTTACCCTGCAACCTTAGTGTGGGTGAGCTGCCTAGGTCACATTTCCTGGGATAAAAACAAGGTGAGATCTTTTTTTTTTTTATCTGATCTAGTTAGAGCTGACCTCAGCAACTCCTTAAGAAACACGGAGCTGAGTTTCAGGGCAGGACCTCCCAGGCCGGACCACAGTATGAGCAGCTGTTGGATGTAGTGACAGCCACAAAATGCCTGGAGAGGAATTGGGGCAGTGGGAACACTGCCCTTGCAGGCTGCTGAGTGGTCAAGAACCTAAACCACCTTTTAATATATTGTATTAGTTTGAGTTCTGCCACTAAAACAAAGTTCCCAGGGCTGGGTAATTTGTAAAGAAAATAAATAAATCTTTTACCTCAGAATAGGGAGGTCCAAGACCATCAGAGCTGGCTTCTCCACTGAGGCTCTCGGAGGGCAGCATCGTAATGGAATTGGCATGGGTATAAGAGTCTGAGTGTGTCAAATAAGAAATCAGACAGATTTGGGGTCAGGTTTGCTCTTTTCTGACAAACCACTCTTACAGAAACTAACTAGTTTCAGAAACCTGTGTGAATCGCTTCCTGAGGAAGCTACCTGCTGGCATGTCCCACCTCTTAAAGGTTCCACCATGTTTTGTTCCTTTTAGACGGGGGTCTCAATGTGTAGCCCTGGCTGTCCTGAAACTCACTATGTAGACCGAGCTGGCCTTGAACTCACAGAGATCTGCCTGCTTCTGCCTTTGCTTTTGCCTCTGCCTCTGGCCCTATGTTCCTCTGTCCTTCTGCCCCTGTGCCCCAGGCCATGACACATCTCACCCCATCCCTGTATTTCCATTTCTCCCTGTCATTTCTTTCTCTTTGGTCTCTTTTTCTGACTCATAAACATGTTTCGATTTCTGGTGAATGAACCTGGGCTGTTTGTCTTGGTTCCAATCCATCACGCTCATTGCCAGCAGAAGTAATCAACACGAAATAAAACTGACATCGGCTAGAACCACGCACAGGAGAAATAGCCATCGACTAGAAATCGACTAAAGCGTCAAGCCTCCACGCCAGTTTTAAAGGCTGCACAAATCTGACACTTGAGGATTGGAGCTGACAGAAATAATGGCCTGACGGGGAAATTCAGGCATGGAAGTGGTCTGCAGTCAGGAGTGATTGATGAGTCAAATCTTCATTACATAATTTTAATTAGAAAAGACCTGATCTCTATGTGATTGATCTCAATAAAGCAAAAACTTAGGAAAAAAAAATAGGGTAGGGGTGGGGCAGCTGAACCACATTCCTTGGAGGATGGAGCAGTGGTTTAAGTAGAACTGAGCTTGTGCCTGCTGTCTTGGGCATCGTGGCTAGGCAACTTCGAACTTCTTTTCTAACAGTGGGCTTACAGGGACCTCCCATCTGGAGAGAAGATACTAGTACCAAGAAGTGTTCATAAAGGCTGAAACAATAAGCAGGTATCTATTGACAGCCAGTGTCATTAGGCTGTGTGGTTGGACACTGACCAGATAGGCCTTTAAAAAGTGTCTCTGCCAGGCATTGGTGGCACATGCTTTTAATGACAACACTTGGGAGGCAGAGGGAGGGAGATCTCTGTGTGTTTAAGGATAACCTGGTCTACAGAGTGAGTGAGTTCCAGGACAGCCAAGGCTACACACACACACACACACACACACACACACACACACACACACACCCTGTATTGAAAAACAAACAAAAGTCTCTGGGAGAGGTGGAAGGTGGGAAGATGGTTAGTGGGTAAAGTGCTAGCTTGCGAGCTTAAGGGCCAGAGTTCATATATCCAGAACCCATAACAAAGCTGAGTAGGTATGGTGGCCTACCTGTAACTCCAGCACATGTGAGGCAGAGACAGGAGAACCACAGAGCAAGCCCACTAGCCAGACTAGACCAAGGTAAAAGTTCAGTGAGAGTGTCAATGTATATGGTGGAAAGCAATAGAAGACACTTAATATCAACCTCTGGCCTACACACACACACACACACACACACACACACACACACAAACTGTAATGTTACATGTGTAAATATGCATCCATTCCTGAATGAACACATATATACCCCACCCCTCAAAAAAAGCCACTCAGAGTGCTGAGGTGTTTGTGTGTGAGTCAGTTGCTAAGGTTGCTAAGTTGCTGAGGACCTGAGGTCAATCTCAGAACCCATCTAAATGTCAGGCATGGTGACTTGTGCTCACAGTCCCAATGCTGGGCAGGTGAAGACAAGCCAGGCTAGCCTTACTGGTGAGCCAAGTGGAGTAAGAGACAAAGGTAGACAGAGTTCCCGAGGATGCCTCCACACGTGAGTGTATATGCACACATACATTTGAATCAAGTTCTCCTTGTCCCCAGAACTAGTGAGGATGTGGGTTGCTAGGCAGTAGCTACCCCTCTGGTGGTAGCGGCATGCAGCTTGTGTCTACTGAGGCTTATCAGAGAGTATGGGCTTGTAGTTCCCCTGTCTTCCACCTGACTTTTTGGCTCTAGGGAGATAAGATGAACTTGGCAGATTTCTGAGCAGATGCCACCTTCCTCCCTGATGACAGCTTCTTAATTGTTCTCTCCTTGCCTTTATTTACTTTTTTCTTTAAAGGGCAGCCAGGCCAGTCAGAACACTGCTTGACCCTTACACCACTATGGCCTTGCCTCGCCACCATCCTCCATCCATGGGCACCGCACTCCTGACTTTGTGCATAGTGCTTTTTTGGCTGCTTTGTAGTGTGAGCTACCCTGTATGTCACCCAAGGCTTGGTTTCACCTCTCCTTAGCCTCCTGTACTTGCTCTAACGAGACACGAAGCTTCTTTTCGTGTCTCTGATATTCATCCATGTTGTTGAACAAAGTATTATGTTTCTTTTCATCATTGCATAGTATTGCACAGCGTGTCTGTACCACATTTTAATTTTTCTAAACTTTTTATTCTGGACCTTTTGTAGTTCTTTACTGCTACAGAAAATGCTGCTATGAGAGTGTTGGTTTTGTTGTTGTTGTTTTTAACCTTTCTTTTTTTTGAGACAGGAGCTTGTTGTGTGTCGCAAATGGCCTAGAACTTGATGCAATTATCCTGCCTCAATTTCTCAAGTGCTGGGGATTATAGGCATGCACTTTCACACCTGATTTTTCTGTGAATATTCTATTTTGTTGTGGCTTTTGGTTTTTTCTTTTTTCTTTTTTTCCTATTTTTTTTTTTGTTTTTTGTTTTGTTTGTTTGTTTGTTTGTTTTTGTTTTTTCGAGACAGGGTTTCTCTGTGTAACCCTGGCTGTCCTGGGACTCAATTCTGTAGACTAGGCTGGCCTCGAAATCAGAAATCCGCCTGCCTCTGCCTTCCAAGTGCTGGGATTAAAGGTGTATGCCACCACCACTGCCTGGCACTTTTGGTTTTTTCAAGAAAGGGATTTTCTGTGTATCCCTGGCTGTCCTGGAACGTGCTCTGTAGACCAGGCTGGCCTTGAACTTAGAAATCTACCTGCTTCTGCCTCCCGAGTGCTGGAATTAAAGGCATGTGCCACCACTGTTCAGCTGCTGTGAACATTCCTAAACATGCCTTTGCTAGCCTGATACACACATTTCTCTTGGGCCTATACTTTCTATCAGATAACTTAACACCTTTGTTGCAATGCATTTTTAAAAAAATATTTACTTATGTATGTGAGTACACTGTCGCTGTTGCTGTCACTGTCTGAAAGGGCATCGGATCCCATTACAGATGGTTGTGAGCCATTATGTGCTGGGAACTGAACTGAGGACCTCTGAAAAAGCAGTTAGTACTCTTAACCACCGGGCCATCTCTCCAACCCCTGTTGCAGTGCATTTTAGGACATAAATATTTCAAAGTTCTGATTAAGTCTACAGTGTCCTAATATGCTGCTGCTCCACATCACAGGAAGTGGATGAGGCTTCCAGATGCCCACATCCACACACCTGATACTGTCAGATCCTAAATTCTAGTTTGTTTGTTTTTTTTTAAAAAATAAGCCAAGCTTCCAGGGAATTCAGACGTTTTCAGTGGGAAGCTCAGAATTTCAGGGTGAGCTTAGAAAGAACAGCTCTGGGGCCTGCTGGGCTATTCTAGAGCAAGGCCTGAGTCAGGGCTGGCGGGCAGGTATGTGGACCCAGAGAGCTGCACTCCTGATGTCCCTTAGCTCCCCATAGGTATGGCAGCTTCTTATCGGTTCACACTCTCAGTGTGACTTCTCTCCTGACTTCAGTCTCCATCCCTCAAGCCTGAGGTCTTTTCTTTGGTTAGAGTCTCACATCTGTGTCCCAGGGCGTAGGAAAGATGGGGAGAAGCCCAAGAGAGGGACTGGTAGACACCAAAGGTAGCATCAGTGATGCTGGGGGTGGGGTGGGTACAGACTTGGTTTCCATGGCAACCATCATGTACTGCTACCCACCCACCAGGTGAGTGGCACTTGGCTTTAAGGTCTGCCAGGTATTCTAGAAGTAAGGGTTAACAAAGCCCTGGGTGTAGATGCTGGCACTTCCTGTCAGTGGCAAGGTCTGCCGCTCAGCGCTCTGCTGCCAAGTGAGCCTCACACTCACAGCCCTCCCAACTCACATGCTGACAGTGAGGGGGCTGAGGACTGTCTCATCCTGTCAGAGCAGAACAGAGTGCTGACATCGCAGCTAGGTTACAGGTGGACCTGAGCTTGGGCAAGTGCAGCCCTGAACTGCTTATTAGTGCCTTGAGGCCCTGGGAAAGCCAGGGTTTGCTACTTCCGACCCATTGAGTATTGAGACATTTGAAAAAGTAAACCGGCAATTATTTCTTAAAGGGAAATATAAAGCCACGAGAAACACAAGCCGCAAGTCGGATGTGGATGCCTCTGCAGGGTTGGACTGCACCATCAGGCTCCAGCCCGCAAATCTCCAGCTGTCCCTGTCAAGGATGGTAGCACAGGGAGTGTGGGATCTATGACTCTGCTCCAGAATGTTCTAACACCCCCTCCCATGAAGTTCAGATACCTGCCTGTAAGGGCCTGCATCCAACACAGCCTCCTGTCACTCCTGTCCTGGACAGGGGTTATTCATCTGATGGGGTCAGATGGGGACACTCTCTGCAGAGATGAGCTAACTCAGGCAAAATGCCGCAGGGCAGGGCAGGGCAGAAAGAGGCTGGTGGAAGGGGAGTTATAACACCCCTGTTCCCAGCCTTCTCTGCATCCCTCTGTTTCCCCAGCTCTTCTCCTCCAGCTGCACTCGTTGTTACTCTCCCCTCTTCATTAGGCTGTGAGTCAGAGGTTCTGGGTTCTAATCCCAGCTCAGCCCATATCAGGAAGGCAGCTGCCTAGAGCAGGACAGTCTCTCTGTACCCTTTTCTGGCTGTAAATCATGGATGAATAATAGTCCCTGAGGCGAAAGGTTTGGGAGAAAGCTCAGTGAGTAAAGATATTTCATAAAAGACATTTCTATATAAGAATAGAACCGGGCCTGACTCAACTCTTTGCTTTGCCACATCCCAGCCAGGTGACCTTGGGAAGCCACCCTTCTGTGGGTCATGGTCATGCTGGCTGCTGGCAGACTCTGAGGTGAGTACCCATGAGGCACCACCACAGAGTCTGATGCTGAAGGGAGGTGAAGGCAGCTCTGCCTGGATAGAACTCACCCCCAAAATCATCCCCAAATGTCTCCAGGCCTTTCCTCCAGCCCAGCTGAGTCTCCTCAGCCTATAAGAGACACATCCATTAAGAGTGAAGTTCTAAACCTGTGGATCATGACTCTTTTGGGGATGGAATAGCAGATATCCTGCATATCAGATATTTATATTACTATCCATAACAGTGGTAGAATTACAGATATGAAGTAGCAACAAAGTAGTTTTATGGCAGGAGGTCACCACAACATGAGGAACTATATTTAGGGGTTGTAGCTTCAGGAAGGTTGAGGACCACTGGTTTAGAGCAACAGGTGGGCCAGACATAGGCTGTCCAATGGGACTCTCAGTCCCTGTGACCTGGCCCTTGCCTGCTCCCTGGTGCATTGGTTACCACATTTGGGACATAAGGGTAATCACAGTCGCCACCTTATCAGGTGTCTTCGTTAGGGTTTTACTGCTGTGAATAGACACCATGACCAAGGCAACTCTTATAAGGACAACATTTAATTGGGGCTGGCTTACAGTTTCAGAGGTTCAGTTCATTATCATCAAGGCAGGAGCATGGCAGCATCCAGGCAGGCATAGTGCAGGAGAAGCTGAGAGATCTTCATCTTCATCTGAAGGCTGCTAGCAGAATACTGGCTTCCAGGCAGTTGGGACAAGGGTTGTTTTTGTTTTGTTGTTTTTTATTTTGTTTTGTTTTGTTTTTTGTTGTTTTTTTTTTTTCAAGACAGGGTTTCTCTGTATAGCCCTGGCTATCCTGGAACTCACTCTGTAGACCAGGCTGGCCTCGAACTTAGAAATCCACCTGCTTCTGCCTCCCAAGTGCTGGGATTAAAGGCGTGCGCCACCACTGCCTGGCTTGAGACAAGGGTCTTAAAGTCCACACCCACAGTGATACATCTATTCCAACAAGGCCACACCTCCAGATAGTGCCACTCCCTGAGCCATGCATATTCAAACCACTATACCAGGTGTCAGAGAAAACATGTATAAAGATGTAGAAATGACTTATACTGCCACGTCATGATGTCACTTGCCCTTAGTCCCATTCTTTTCAGAGAAAATTCTGGAAGCAAATGCCTAACCATTATCTTGTTAGGTCTGAATTCATGGAGCATTGTGTTGTTCTATAGACAGGTCACAACCTGTGGGGAAGAATCTGGATGCTATCATGACTGGCCAAGCATCAGAGGATCTGGGGCCTGGACCTCTCCCCAGGTGACAGGCTGTTCTCTCCTCATAACTTGTCAGGTGACCCAGGGAACTGAGGACAGGACAGGGAGGAGCAGCTGATGAAGGAGGATCCTGGCCTGGCCCAGCCTCTTCCCTTGTGGCGCCTAAGTTCCCTAACTGCCACACTCAGGCCACCTCTTCCAAGTGCCACGTGCCGCAATCTGCATCCTCACTAAAATGGCACCCACCTAAGCATTTGTTCTTAATTATTGCCTGTATAGGTGATGCCAGGAATATTAACAGGCATGCCACCTGTTTCCTGGCAGGTGGCCCTGAAGGTGCACCTGTCAGCCAGCTGTCTCGGTCCCTACTGAAAACCAGTGGCGTCTTATTCATGCTGGGCTCAGGACCCTCTGGGAGCCCCTGAATGGCTGGGCCAATTCCTGGGAGGTCTCCGCTCCCCCGGGACCTGCTTTCGAGCTGTGACTGATTTCCAGGGCTTTGGTGAGGGTAGAGAGCTGGGCATTCTTTTCCCTCTGAATGCTGTGTGGTGCTGGAGCTTTCTTTCTCTGATGGCTGATATTTAGTCCTCACTATAGGGCAGGGAGGAGGTGGTGGTGGCTCTCCTATCCCGGGCCAGGTCCCACATCAAAACTCCAGTCAGGCTTTCCCAGGGGATCCCGGTGACATCATCACTTCATGGGTACTGTGGCCTGTAAGGAGAAGTCACTTTCTGGCTGTCATTTCCTGTGAGGCAATGTTAGCCTGTGAGTGTTATCACCTGTAAGGCGACATACTCTTGTGGATGTCGTTATATGTGAGGTAATATCATCTCAGGGGGCTACTGCTTTTGAGGTGACATTACTTCCTGGGTGTCGTCACCTATGAGCTGATGTCATCCCATGGCTCCATGACCTACGGTGACTCCTGAGGTCCACAAGGCCCAGAGTTCTGCCAGAGAAGGAATTCTCTATGCTGACACACAGGCCATGCTTATAGCTCTGTGCCCCATATGGCTTTCTAACTGTGAGGCTTCCTAATTGTCCTTGTTTCAGCTGCCAATCATCCAACAGAGAAGTCGGGACTTCTGACTCACAGTTTGAAAGTTCAGGACTGGCCCTGGGTTGACTTGGAGCATCATGACTACAGGCAACACTACTCACCTCAGGGCAGGAAGCAGGAGACCGGAAAGGGCGGGGTTTTCTGCATTATATGAAGATACGCCCATCTGACGTTATTTCCCCATAGGCCCCACCTCTTAAAGCTACACAACCTCTCCAGAGATGCAGCCTTGGAGAAATGCTGAGTTCTTGGTGCTCTATACTGTAGAGGGGGAAACTGAGGTCCAGCCATGGACTTATGAAACTCTATGGACCCTGCTTCTGACCCAGAAAAAGGAGCTGCCAGCTTGGCCACTTAGTCTTCTGAGATGCGCGTGCTGACCTCCCTGTTCCCCCAGTTCAGAAACTGACTGTTAAATCACAGGGCAGCTGGCGCCCTCTGCTCCAAGCACGGCCATTGCTCCCCCTCCAGCTCTCTTGCTTCTAGCCCTTCTACTAGCCCTACTGCCTTGCCCTTCTCCCACTCTGTACCCAACCGGTATTCTCCAGCATCCTCCCTCACCCTTCCTTCTTCTAGCCTTTCTTCAAACATCACTTCCCCAGTGAGGTTTTGATGACCCTCTCCCTTTCTTCTTTCCATGGTTTTAATTCCATGGTTTTAAATTTTCATTACTTCCCAATGGCATCTATAAGGCAGGAACATTCCTGAGGCAGTTTACAGGCAAACCAGAGCTAGTTGGTTTTGGGTTTCGTTCTACAGGGTTTTTTGTTTGTTTTGCCCATCCATATCTCTAATGTATAATAGCTCCCCCACAATGCTAATTACAATAATGGCATCAACCCAAAGGAATTAACTATAAATTCTTTTTTTTTTCTTTCCAAGACAGGACTTCTTTGTGTTTCTTTGGCTGTCCTGGGACTTGCTCTGTAGACTAGGCTGGCCTGGAACTCACAGAGATTCAACTGTTTCTGCCTCTCAAGGGCAAGGATTAAAGGCATGTGCCACCAATGTCCAGGCAATTAACTGTACATTTTTAACATCATCTCAGGCTTGGTCTTTGTGAATTGTTCTGTCCCATCCTGTCTCACCTCCACCCCTACTCCCAGCCCCACTGAATATACATCCCTGTAGTCTTCAAACTGTCTTTATACATGGTTCATTCACATCGGGATCCTGCCAAGACCCCTGTATCTCATTCAGCTGATCCATCTCTTGAGAAAAATTCCTTCTTCCTCTTTTACTGGGGGGAACCAGATCATCTACTTGCCAGCTGTTCTCAGGGTATCTTTCACCGCATCCCCCTGTGCTATGTGCATTCTGTCCACTGGCCTCAGGACTTGAGGGCTGCCTGCCACTGACTGGTATCCAGTCTATGACTGACCCCCTTACCTTCTTAGGACTAAAAGAGGGAGATTTCACAGTGTCATTGTCAGAGTGAGGGAGAGAGACACAGCTCCATCTGCAACCTTCACAAACCTGAAGAGCATCCATAGACAGTTAGGGACCTCAACTCAGACCAAACCAGGATACTTGGCTTCTGGACTGAGAAGAATTTCAGGACTAACCAGTGTAGTGAGACAGTTGGAAATGTTATTGAAGATGTCTTAATATAGGTTCAAGCACAAGGCTTCAGAGAAAGAGAGCCACTCAAAAGAAATGAAGACATACCCAAGCAGGAGTATGTGCTTTCTGAGAGGGAGTAGGGCAAAGTAAGGCACACCCCAGTGTAAGTAGGGATTTCTCAAAGTTTGAAAGCAACCCATCATCTCAGTACCAGCCACCTAGACCATTGTGGTGACTCTGAAGTTACATCTCAGAAAGTTGCAAACTCCTCCTTCTCTCTTCCCTCTCATAAAAGAGATATGTGGGATGGCTCTGGAAATGCCTTGGATGAGGTTACAATGTGACAAAACAAAACCAGAAGCCATGAGGGCCACACAAGGAGTCTAGAACGAGAGTCCTTTCCCTGTAAGCTGCTGATAGTCCTAGAAAACTTCAAGTCTGTGTCTGAGAAGGAAGAAAAGCCATAAGTGGTTGTTAGCTGTGTTGGAATTCTTGCTTGCAGAGTCTTCAACTAGATCCAGAGTGACAAGCTTCGGGCTCCCATCTCCCATCCTCCAGATCTCCCCTGCCTTCCTATCCCACCACACTGTTCTTTGCCACACCTGTTTGCTCTGGTTCTCTCCTTTGACATCTCCTAAAATACATCCATCTGGGTACAAAAGTCGAGGTTTCTATCTCATTCTGTCCTGACACTGGTCCCAAGTGACCAGTGAGGGCTTGCAGCTCTTTCTCCTTTGGAACATCGTCATGCACACAAGGCATCTTACAGTTTTCCAGTCTTTCTTCTTTGATGTTCGAGCCATCCCAGACTTGGCCAATGGATGTCTGGTGCCAGGCTCCAGTGTCCTTTCAATCTTCCCCACTCAGACTTTGTGCACTTCCTTAATCTCTGGGACTAAGGAAAAGATATTTAGCATGTCCCCCCAGCCCAGCCTTAGGTCAGCCCTGGGGGTCCTTTCAGCCTGCAGAAGAGACAACACAAACTGTAAGGGGATACCTGCCTTCTTGCTCTGTTTATTTCACCTTCTGTTCCACCATTTACTGACTTATTACATTGTTGCTATCCTCTTTCCTCCTCTTGACTGATTATTTCACCTTTGGTTCCATCATTTACTGACTTATTACATTGTTGCTATTCTCTCTGTTCCTTACTAGAAGAACATCGACAATAGGAAACCTTGCTTGTTAGCTGCTGGGCCTAGGAGAGGCAGCACAGAGATGAAGCCTAATAAATAAGATGGATGAAAGAGGGGATGGGATTGATGGATAGTCTCCCTGCTCGCCCTCCCCTAGCCTGAGGGAGTTGCGCAGAGGGTCTCTCACCCCTTGACACCTCCCAGCCTTGGATCTTATTTATATCAGCAGAGCTGGTGACAGAAATGTCACTACTGGGCCTGTGGGACAGAAAAGGCCAAGAAGATTAAAGGCATCTCTGATGAGATGTTAATTTGTTTCTGGAAGCAGGTGGGGGTAGTGGGGGCTTTGTGAGGCTGAGGCAGGAGTGGAGGGAGCAGGCTGGCAGGCAGAGGCTGCTGGCCTGGATCCCTTCTTTCCCTTCTTTCTACCTGGCTTTTGAGATGTGTAAAGCCCGTGTGCTAAGGAAAGTTAAGTCAATCTTGTGTTTGAATCCTGCCCTCAGCACTATTTGGGTCCTAACGATTTGTTGTCTGCCTCTGTCAGCTGGCAGAAATCCTAAGCCCTGTTCTTTTTACCAGAAGGAACAATAGGGGTGGGAGTGGGGAACATAGTCCTTGGTCAGACTTCCCACTCTGGACCCTGGTCCTGGCTGTTACCTTATAGTTTGTATAATCCCATTGAGAAACAGCCTTTGTATCTGTACTGAGCTGGCAGGACACATGCCACACAGTAGGGCTTTTACAGAAGACACTTACTTGTTCCCAGTTGTGGCAGTTGGTTGGTCTAGTTTGGGGGTGGGGTGGGAGTGGAGGGTTGAGGCAGGGTTTCTCTGTATCCCTGGCTGTCCTAGAACTTGCACAGTAGACCAGGCTGGCCTTGAACTCACTGAGATCTGCCTACTTCAGCCTCCCAAGTGCTGGGATCAAAGGTGTGTGCCACCACTGCCCAGCAGTTCTCCTCATGTTTTGGCTAAGATCTGGGACCCTGTTCTGCCACTTGCATGCTGTATTATAACCCTGGTGGAGTCCTTTACCTTTCTGAGCCTCAGTTTCCTCATTTGTAAAAGGGGAGTGTTCATCAGACCATGCTGGTGCACTGTAAAGATTAAATGAGATAGGGTGTGACAGGCAACAGACTCCCAATTTTTCCTGCCCAGACTTTCATTTTGGTTTGCTCATAGGGATGGGTACCATGTGGAATAACTGGGCTAATAGCCGCCACTTATTGGCTATTGAGCTCCTGTATGGCAGACTCGACTGTAGACACTGCTCCTGCGGCTCCCTTTGGGGGCAGGGAATTAGTCCTGTTGGTTAAATGGGAAAACAGACCCAGAGGGTACCTGGATTGATGGAGCAGGAGTCCACAGAGCTGGGTATTTGAAAGAAGTACACATGCCCCATTTCCCTTCCTATTGGCTGGGCAGGCAACACGGTCCTTGGAGATCGTCTACTTGCTTAGGATCAGAGCAGGCATGTGGCAGAGAGGGATCCCTACCCTCCCCCCTAAGGTGAGTTGATTTGAACTCAGGTCTGCTCATCCGCAAAAGCTGTGTCCTCTATCTCTCCCCTTGCTGTTAGCACGGCTTAGTCAGAGCCTCGTCCCAGACTCTTAAGTCTATAGAGGAGTACAAGTGGTGGTGGGAGGAGCCAAACAATCTTGTTCAAGTGGCCATCTTTCGTTTCCTGGGCTTGTCCCTGCCTAGGTTTCCATAACCCCCACCCCCACCCCAGGATGGAAGAACAAAATCTCCCACGGAGTTGGATAAGTTCAGAACCTTGTCCCCACCCCACTCCCCATCTTACTGGTGTCCCTGCTCCTCTTCCCAGTCCCCGACAGGAATCCCCTCCTCATCTCAGAGCCTGCTTCTAGTTGAAGCCTAGTGTTGAAGATGCTCCAAGGAAATCTTAAGCCAGGGAGAACCCAGACAACCTGTTAGGAGTCAGTCTGCTGAGAGACCTCTGGGGCCCTTCCTCTCAGGCTTCTCATTCATCGCTTGCTCTATTTTCCCCACACTGCCCTCTGCTCCATCCATTCCCGTCAGCTAATGGCAAGAATGCAGCAGCACTTGGGCAGACTGGGTGCCTAGGCCTGGTGGGAGGACTACTGGAGAGTGTTAGGGTAAACCTCATGCTTCCTGGGTCAAGGCCACAGCACTGCTTGACTGAGGCAGAGTTCTCCTGCAGCCCTGACTTCCTCTGAAGCAGAATTCTGCAGCCTTGACTCCTGAGCAGTCCTCCGAGCTCCTAAGAGTGTGGTCTGAGCCCAGACTTATCCTAGGGGCTTATAGGTTTATGAATTGAGGAGGGAGCCCAAGCAGCTACCTTAGGAGAGAAGATAGGGAATCCCTGTCTGCCACATGCCTGCTTTGACCTTAAGCAAGTAGCTGATCCTGTGCCTCAGTCTCCCCAAGGATAATACTGCCTGCCCCACCAATAGGAAGGGAAATGGGATGTGCTTAGGAAGCTCCTTTCAAATACCTGACCCTGTGGACTCCTGCCCCATCAATCTGGGGGTACCCACTGGGACCCTGGGACATGTTGCCAATGGTCTGTGCTGTGGCACAGCAAGCCAGCCCTTCTAGCGGCTAGTTAGCTAGGATGGGTATCCGAAGGTCAAGCAATTGGTCTTGAGCAGAGAAGTTTCACAGAGCAGTTTTAGATGGACAGGCCCAACAGCTGGCGGAGGAAGAGGCGGGGAGGCTGATGGAGCTGAGGAGAAGCTGCGGTGGGCTAGGCAGCACTTTTGGCGGGAAGAGGAAATAGAGGATTGGGGCGCTGAAGATAGGTTCTCCATGCCAGAACCTGGGAAGATAGATCAGCTCTGGCGCCCTGCTTGCAGTGGAGGAAGGGCCTTGCTGCCGGCTCTAGGGAGGATTATCTATTTTAGCAACTCGGGAAGGGAGGAGGCCAGGAGCGCCCAGCCTCCACCAGTCAGGCTGCTGGGGCGCAGCGCAGAGGCGCCAGCTCCCGGCTCCGAGGCTGCGGAGCTGCTGCAGGAAGGCTGCAGGGCTCCGGGTCTGGGACCTGCTGGCGGGCAGGAGTGATGTTGGCGGTGTCACTCAAGTGGCGGCTGGGCGTGGTGAGGCGGAGGCCCAAAGGTACGGAGCAAAGGCTGCTGTCGGGTGCTGGAGGAGCCACTGGGGAGGCTCCCTCACTACCCTTGGTCCCGATGTCTCCTAGCCTGCTTTTGTCTGGGTGCTCGGGGTGTCTCTGTGACATTCCTCCTGGGACGTGGAATCTGGGTCTCTTCCCTTGGCACTTGTCAGTTGCTCATTTCTCTGTATTCTTCTCTGGGGCTCCGGTCTCCCTGTGTTCTGGGTATTTTCCTCTCTCTCCGCCCCATCTCTCTTTGTCTGGTCCCCTCGGGGTCTCTACCTCTCCCTGGTATTCCTCCCTGCCCTAATGGCTGTCCTTGTGTCTCTTCCACACCTTTCCCCTATTCGGGCACACCTGCCCTCTCCCACCCTTCCTGTCTTTGTCCAAGGGTCCTTTTCAGTGTCTTCCTGTGTCTTACTTTTCTGAGCTTCTTGTCCCCACCCCTCAACACCCCTCATGGGACTTGTCCCTAAAAGGCTTTTCTTTCTTCCTTATTCAGACTATGGGACTGTGTTGTGTTTGGAACAGGCTGGCAGTGTGTGTGAATGTCTGTGTGTGCTTACACACATTCACACCTCTAGTGCAGGCTGGTGACTAAGGGCTGAAGGTGAAGCCTGGGCCTGGCTCTTATCCAAGCTGAAATGACTCTGAGTCGACACTGGTCCCATGCCTGGCACAGGGCTAGCCCCTGGAGAAGAAGAGGGGTCTCAGGTGTGGACAAGATTGCAGTGTGCTGGGGAGGACAGTGTGGACTGGATGTTAAGCTCCAGAGTCTTGGTGACCCTAGACGTCACCTGTGATGGCCCTCTGTTCTCCGCGTATATACAGGAGATAAGGATGGCAGGGATTCATAGTCCTGTGCTTCAGACTGAGAACTAAGAATTCCCAGACTGTTAACAACAGACAAAGGCCTTAGTTCATTCAGTGCTGGGGGTGTCAGAGAAGGCCTTTCCTTATAGTACCCATTGCATTCTTCAGTGACAGTCCATTCTTGGTTATATAGCAGAACACTGAAGTCCAGAGACGTTAAGGAACTTGCCCAAGGCCACACAGCTGACCCACAGATGAGCATTTGGTGACCCATTTATTAACATTTGAAGAACCTATATGAAATGGGGGTGCTCCCCTGGAAGGGGCCTAACCTGTCCATAGGACAGGAGAGGGCTCCAGGATCCATTCTGGCCTGTAAGCAGCTGGTTTCTAGAGGTCTCTGCAGGGACAAAGGCATCAGGAACAGGGCTGCCCAGGAACTCTCTGCTGTGCCCTCAGAAGTCCTCCTCCTCAAAGCTGTTGTTCAGATCTGTGAGTCCTGAAGACCCTGTGGTGCTATGGCTCATCACATCTTAGGGATGCTCTCTGTGCAAGACCCTGAGATCTGGAGAAAGGCTGAAACTGTGCTTTTTGGACACCAGGGAAGTGTCTGGGTGTGCTCAGACAGACCAGGGTTCAAATCACACCCCTGACTGTCACTCTCTGTGTGACTATGACAGCTGTCAGACCTCAGTTTCTCCACTATAGAGGGCAGTCTAAGAAAAGCCACCCACCTCAGATTGCAACTTAGAGTCTGGAGCTGAGCCCTGCACATACGAGGCTCTTCGGATGTGAGCTAGATCTTCCTATCCTCTTCTGGCCTCTCTGCACCCTGCTTCACCTTAAACCCCCTCACGGCCCCACAGCAGCCGTGCCCTTGAATGTTGAGCTCCTCATGGAGAACTGGCAGACAAAGTATAAAAATATGTAGGCTGCCTGGCTTCAGACCTACATGAAGAAGGTGTGGCCTGGCTTCTGGCATTCCAGGTGCTCTCTGGGAGGTACACAGCTGCACAACACTGCATGGAGCTGTTGCTCAAGGCAGTAGCCCTGAAGCCTTGGTGGGAAACAAGAGTTTCCCCTAGCTTGATATTCAAGGTTTTATATTTTTAAGATTTATTTATTTATTTATTTATTTATTTAATGTGTTATGTCTGTGTACTGTGTGCAATCAGGTGCTCACAGAGACCAGAAGGGGGTGTTGGATTCCCCCTGACTGGAGTTACAGGTGGTTATGAGTCACCTGACGTGGGTGGGTTCTGGGAGCCAAACCCAAGTCCTTTGTATCCTTCTACAGGAGCAGAACATTCTCTTAACTACTGACCCCTCTCTCCAGTCCTTCAAGGTTTTATTTTAATGTGTGGTGGACACATGTTTCCCCACGTCCAGCCCATGGTCTTGTTTTATTGTTATGTGTTTTACATATCATTTAGTGTGTGTGCTCGCATGAACCGTGGTGCATGTAGGGAGGCTGGAGTGCAGCTTGCAGGAGTCAGTGTGCCCCTGGAATCTAACTCATGTCAGGCTCATTGGCAAGGCTCTCAACCCACTGAGTCACCTCACCAGCGTTCCAACCCATGTTCTCCATAGATCTTCCTGTTTCTCCTTTTTATCAAATAAGACCTTCAAGGGCCTTGTCCTTTGATGGTTTGAAAGTAGGGGTCACAAGCTAGGTGACCATAGGAAACCCATACCACACTTGTCAACTGAAATACAAAGATCCAGTTAATGCCTGGAGAAGGAATCCATGATTCTGAGAAGACCAGGGAGGGCTCTCAGAGTAGGAATTTGCTAGACAAGTGACAGAGGGAACAGCTTATGCAAAGAGGGCTGCAGGGCACACAATCGATCGATGCTGACACAGGGTGTATTGCCCGGCCTCATTCAAAATTTATCAAGTACCTGGTACTGCCCTAAGTCTTAAGGCACAACACAGGTCAGCATAGACATTCTCATCCTCCCCTCCTAGCTGTGGCCACACAGCACGGTGGCTTCTTCCTCCCTCCTTCCCCCCTGGGAGGAGGCCCCCCAAGACTCTCCCCAGGACTCACCCTGGCCTCTACAGCTGACTCCTGGCATTTCTTATACAACCCTACCTCCCATAGCAGCATGAGGCTCAGCTCTGATCTCATCTCAAGCAATGTTCCTTCCCTCCAGTGCTCATCCACTGGTCCCTCTCCTGGGCTTCTGCCCTGCTCCAGGTCTAGGGCACCAGGTGTCTTAGAGACTGTGCCAGGGGATAAATTCATCCTGGGATTGTTCCAGGATTGCAGAGTCCTGGCAGGCTGGTGTGAAGCTCTGCCTTGTTCTGTGTTCTTGCCTCTTGTCAGATAGCATGCTCGGTACTTAACAAGTACATCCTTGGGTTTGGGAGCTATGATCTAAACTGCCCACATGGCACCTGAGGAAACTGAGGCTGAAAGAGAAATGACTTTCAAAAACCAGATGTGCAGGAAATGACAGTTTCGAGTCTGCCCGGGCAAGATAATTCTGAGGCTCAAGCAACTTGCCAGGGTATTCTTTTTCCTCAGTGGTCAATGTGTCTCCTGTTTTGCTGAGAGCAGAGTCCTTTCTGTGATGTCCCCACTCATGTCCTCACACATGTGCTCGCCTTTCTAGCATCCTTGAAGTTCCTCTGCCTTCTGGAGCTCTGCCCAGGGAACCTTGGCAGCTTTGATGGGCCCTGAAGCATCAGCAAGCCGCATCAGCTTACTAGTACTGCCCATGCCTAGCCACTGCCTCTGCCGCACAGACTCTTGTCTGTGTCTGTTTTGTGGGGTGCAGTCTCAGCTGGAGCTTAGGGCCTGCCATGCGCAAGCGGCATAGAGAGGATAGAGTCTCCCATAGCCCTCCCTCATGTAGCACACACTGAGTGAAGTATGCCTCTGCCTACCCACCTTGCTCACATCCCTGCCACCGGAACCTGTGCTGATCTCGTCAGCTAATGCCCCGCATGCTGTCTCCGTTTGTCAGCTTGAATGCTCAGTCCAGCAGGACCATCTGCCTGCTTTAATTGCCCAGATAATTGTGAAGGCTGCTGGCCCTGCCTCCTTCACGGCAGGTCTGACAGGGCGGAAAGAACATCCATCAGTCAGGAGGCCTGGGCAGACCCTACCCCAACTCCCTTGCAGGTCCTTGGGCAATCCCACTCTTTCTGGCCTCAGTTTCCCTTCTGTGTTCTGTTCCTGCCCTCTTAGGAATAAAAGCTCCTTGCCACAACCTCCATTTACCCACATAGTGTCCTTGGGCTAACCTTGTCTCTGCAGCCCCCACATTCTTGTTTTGGCCGAGGTATCAGTGACTCAGAGCAGATGTGGGCAGGTGGGCGGACAAAGAGGCACAGAGCCAGCCAGCTCCAATTGCTATACAACTGGGGCAGCTGGAGTCCTTAAGGGACGACCTTGAACAAGGTCCCTATCCTTTACAGAATGTGTGTGTTTGAGCCATGGAGGCAGCTGTAAGTCACTGGAGGTTTAATTTAAGGATAGAGATGAAGGGGCCCCAGACTGATTGTATCTAAGCTGAAGCTGCCCCACAGGACACAGGTCCCCCTTCTTTCCTGGCCCACATGTGCACCCCATTTTATGCATTTCTTCTCAAAGACATCCAGCTAGTCAGAGGTGGAGGTGTCTAGATTGAATTCAGAGCCCCTGGAAACCCTTAGAATATACTTCGCTCTTTGCCACTTGCCTTGCCACCGAGCCCTTCTGGGGGTAGCTAGGTGAAGAAGAGGGTGAGCATCCAGCCCTCAGGAAGACCTGTAGGGGACTAGGGAAACATCCTAGGGGATAGGACAGCAGAACTGTGCGTGGAAAGGCTTACAGGGCAGAGAGAACTAGGGACAGGTATGTCTGGAAGACAAAGATGCCAGCTGGAAGCTGGGTTCTCTCAAAGTGTTTGTAATAGAACAGAGGGAGGCTGCGGGGGAGGTCATCCAGGTTTGAACCCTTCCATGACACTACTGGTAAACCATTGCTGGAGTGTGGGACCTTCACCTGTCAGGCATCTAGAATGATCCAGAAATCCCAGGCTCTAGCCCCTGCCTCAGACAGTGGTTCTAACAAGGCTTCCACCTTCCAACTCCTTCAGGGAGACTGCTCGACATGGGTGTGAAGGCTTGCTCCCTGATGGTCCTTTTCACACCCTCACATAGCAGTCACCAGCTGTCATCAACTACAGAGCTCTCTTTCAATGTTCAAGTCCACCAAGAGGACACAAAACCAGATAGGATCATGCTCGTCCAGTGAAGCCCCTTCAGGATCTCATGCATATCATAGTCCTTCCAGGCCTATTCCCTCATCTATCAAATGGAGCCATTATTCCAGTTTGTGGAGGCAGAGAAGATACCACAGAATGTGAGGTGTAGTCTGAAATGCGCAGAAACTGGCAGAAGTCAGCAGGTGTGACCAGTGATGCAAGCTTGTGTTTCCATTGTCTCAGAGCCTCAGTTTCCCCTTGTATGTACAACTAGGCACTGGGTATAGAGGATGTATAGAGACTGGGTATAGGTCAATGCTTTGGCTTGTTTTCTCCTCTCTGAGGATGTCCCCATTTCCCAGGGGGGGTCTCAGAATGGCAGGTGAGTGGAGGCCATCTGGTCTACCCATACACAGGGGCTAAGTCAAACCACATCTGCCTCAGAGCTGTGTGTGGCTCTTACGGCCAGGCTCAGAGGCTGCATTGGCTCCAGAGAGGAATCAAGAGTGCCCCTCCCCCAGTAGATGTTCCAGTGCAAGACAGGATGCTCAGGGGGCCGTGAGCTCTCTGTGGATGGGATGGAAAGTCTTGAATGACAGTGATTCTGGGGTCTGAAGTCTTAATTGTTTAGCTCTCAGTCACTCAGTGGCACTTGTCTGGCTCTTCCTGAACATAGCCTCAGGACCTGGGGCAGTGAAGGATCTCCCTCTGAGAGGGAAGGACAGGGCCAGGGAATGGAAGGAAGGCTGGAAGGAGGCAGTGAGAACCTGCTAGTGCAGTCAGGATAGGCTTCTGGGAGAAACAGGTGGAAGCTGCAGTGAGGATGGGAACAGTCTAGGCAGAGGAATGTGCGTCAAAGAGGACCCATGAAGGAAGCATCCAATTCTGATCCTGAGCCACCCAGGCTGCTCATGCCAGGCCATATCCCTTTCTCATTCTGGGGCTCAGTTTTTCCTCTTGTGTAAAAATGCTAGCAGCAGTACTCACCTCATGAGGTTCTTTAAAAAAAGAAATCCACGAGACATTCATTGTACATGTAGTGTGGCATATCTAGTAGGTACTCAATAAATACTGGCCCCTGGCCCCTATTTAGGGTGTTTTCACTTGGACAGAGAGAGAGTGATGCCTGATGCAGGGGTAGATGGCAGGATCCTGGCTGACCCTGATGTAGGTGCTTTCCCAAAGGACACCTTGTGCACACTCTGCTCTCTGCCACTAGCAGCCATATTTGAGATGCAGATGCCCAAGTGCTATTTTGCAAAGCAACTGCACCCATCCTTTCAGGATCACTGAAGTGGTCTCTGGAGCCTGTCCTCCTGTGTTACTCACATAGCAATCATGGTGCCAGGAATGACACACTCTATGCCTCACTCCCATCTGCCTGCTCCTAACCTGAGATCCAGCCATGCTGCTGAGGGCTTCCCTTAGACACTCTGGGAACTTCCCACACTTAGTGCTAGGCATCCTCACTGCTGGGAATGCCCTGCCCATCTCACCTCTGTGGGTTTACATCACCCCTGGATGTAGCTCCTCCTGAGAAAGATGCTGATGCTCCAGTGTGTGGTCTGCTTTTAGTAGGTCCCTCGTGAAACCTACTGAAAGCTACAGACCAAGGTCCCTCCACTACCAGCCCAAGAGCTCTTTCATGTTGACATAATTTGTGTTTTACTTTTTTGGGGAGAGGAGGGTAGATAGCAAAAGATCAGGTTGGGTGGGAGGCAAAGGGCCCCAAGTTCTTCTACTGGGATAGAGTGATCCCCAAGGGCAGGAGTGTGGGGAAGGTAGTTTGACAGAGGTCAGCTGAAGTCTGCACTCATTCCCCATAGGCTCTGACCATTTAGTTATTGTCTCAGACCCTTAACTGAGTTCTTTCCCTCTATACTGTTGTATGGCTGCCCAGTGACCACAAAGGAGAGCTTGTAACACACCACTGGAGAAGGCTGCTTGTGTGTGTGTGTGTGTGTGTGTGTGTGTGTGTGTGTGTGTGTGTGTGTGTGTGTCAAGGTCCCTCCATTTGGAACACATACGCTCTTGAGGCAGCTCAGCATCTTGTCTGTCCAGGGAGCCACAGGCCAGCAGACTCCGTGGTCTTGTCAGATCCCTTCAAGACACAGAGAGGTTCACTCTGTGGTCATCATAGGAGACTCCCAGAGCCAGATTCCAGGAGGACACAGATGTCTTCCCCTTCAGAAGTCTGCCCAGGTGCTGTAACACAGGCTGACATAGTATTCCTGTGAACGCTGCCTCACTGTGAATCCAGCATCACTCCCGTGTCCAACACAACCACAAATATGTATTTTCTTGATTCCTCTCTGGTATCTCTTAGTTGGGGAGCTCTGGAAGGGTGAGGTCTGTCTGCTTCCCTCACTGCAGAAACAGCAGATCCATCCAGCTTAGTAAAGTACTGAGTGAAATGCTGAGTGAAGTACTAGGTGCTTAGTGAAAGTCTTGAGCGGAAGAGTAAACTACCGTGAGGTAGCACTGTGGCTGTTCAAACCCGTACCAACCACCTTCAGAGGGCCCACATCCTGAACAGCTCAGCCAAACCTCACAGAAGGTAGACACAATCCTCCGTGTTTTAGAGGAGTCTGGGGTTTAGAGAGGCACCCGCTTGGCTGTAGTCTGTTGTCTTCTCCCTCCAGGAGGGATGTAATTACTGACATGAGGGAGGCATGGAGCCCATGGGAGGGGGGAAACCTGTGGAAGCTGCCTTTCCCATAGCCAGGCTCCCACTTATGATGCCCAGATCCTCCCTAGTCACCAGAGACTCCTTAGGCACAGCAGGGGTGCCACCCTCCGAAGAACAACACCCTCCTGTCCACAGTCCTGAGATACCCAGATCAGGGGATGTTAGGAGCACTGCTGTGTATTCCAGGCACTCTAGACAGGTTAGTGCTGCCCGCAGATGGCCTGGCTTCCAACCTTGGCTCACCTCTTAGTCCTGAGGAAAGGAAGATGTGGGATTCATTGTGACCTTGGTTCCCTGTCTTCACATGGAGTTTCTACAGAACAGCCTGGATGGAGGAAGTCATGAGTGACTCCCAAGCTGCTTAGGTTGGCTGTGGCTTTTCTGAATCTTCTGGAACCTTCCTCTCTATGGCCCTTCTACACTGGTTGCCTTGTTTTGCTCTTGCATGCTCCTGAAACCCCCTCATGTTCTGCTGTGCTTAGCACCAGGATCAGTTAGGTCTATAAGGCAGCAGTGTCCCTGAGGGACCACAAGGATTGGGAGGATGTGTATATCTGGAACAGGTTTGACACAACCCGATAGACCGGAGGAATATGGTCTCAGTTCTCTTCCCCTGTGGCAGACAGAATGGCAGGCTGGCCTTTGCTTTCCCCAGAGCCCCCACCTTCTGGAAGTGTGTGTCAGGAGTGATGCAGAGGCCCCAGGCCAGGGTCTGCTGCCCACGCTTGGGGGCGGGTGGAGGAGAAGAAAGCCACTAAAGCCCACAGCAATAAAGGGTTTATCTCATAGTTCTCTATTGCCATCTCTGCCTTCCTCCCTGCCAGACTTAATTTCCGCTTGTCACTGGCGGGCTTGGGGACACAGCTAGCTCGTGTCACAGTGGCCTCAGCCCTGGACTGTGGGAGGAAGGGCATAGCTTGGTGCTGGAGAGGCCTCTAAGACCCCTCTTGATCTCAGGTTCCCACCATAGAGTGGGTGGTCGTCTGGTTACTGTAGTCACAGCCCCTGGGTCTCTGTGGGAGTGGAGGGGACCCTGGGAGTCCACTAGCATGAAGTCACCAGGGAGCATCCCACCTCCAGGGCCAGGGTGCCTATGAGGAGGAAGGAGGAGTGTGGAGCCAGCCCTGCAGGGAGAGCCAGCCACAGCAGGACTGTCAAAGTCTGAAAAACTCTTCTAAGGTCCTCCCTTCTCCCTTGGAGTATAACATCTGGGGCCACTCACAGCTTTTGGGTAACAAAGTTTGACCATCCTGAGGCAGAGCAGCTAGTCCACAACACAGTCTTGGTGTGAGGCACTTGGCAGGTGGGTGATGGATGGATGCTTTCTCTGGCCATTAGTACAGGTGTCTCTGCTGTCAGCAATGGCATAAAATCCTTGAGCCAAAGGCTTGTGCAAAGGAAGGAGTCTGATCTGGCCTCACTGTGGTAGATCCTAGAGTCCAAGATAGGCAGCTGATGGGGTAGGTGGGGGTAAGGGTTAATGGTACAGTCGCAAGACTGGGGAAGGCATAATCCAGTCCCCAGGCTTCTGTCTCAGGACCCACACACTGCTGGCTACTGAAGTCATGACCCCCTGAGTCTCTGGGAACCCTGGGAATCTATTAATCCTGAGAATACCAGGGAGCATCCCATCTGCAGGGCCAGGAGACCTTCGAGGAGCCCTGCTCCAGTCTCATGCCTGGTGGTATTCCAAGACTTTGAGATGAGTGCTTTGTTCTACCTTTCTACACCGTGGGAAGCTGAGGCCAGAGAGGCTTGGATGAGCAAACCATCCCCTGGCATACAGCCTCTGGGTGTGGAGATGCTGAGTCTCCGACCGGTGTGGCTGCCAGTTCGGTGGTCCAGCCACCCCCACCCAAGGCTACCCTCACGTGCTTCAGTGTGTCAGAGCACAGATAAGTCAGATGCTATCTTTGGGAACTGCAGGAGGCCTGGCTCCCAGCCACTGCGTACACCCTACAATCTGTCTCCCTTTCCTCTGCCTCCCCGAGGCGGGCAGCACTGGGCTGGAGGGGTGGTCGCTGGAGCAGGTCCCAGGAGCAGCTTGGCCTGATCGTGGCTCCCAGGTGGAACTACTCAGCAGCATCCAAGATGCCTGAGGTCCTGGCAAAGACTCCTCATGCTCTTTCCCTACAACCATCTGTGGCTCCCCCATTGCCTGCAGGATGCAAGCAAACTCAGACCTCAGAAACATTTGTTGACAGATAGGTTTGGCCTGGGAGGCCACCCTTGTAGCAAGTCCCCAGCGGTGTTGTGAACAAGAGCCCTCAGACCTTGGAGGAATGAGACCTCACAGACCTCATCCGGCTCCATCCACAGGTTCTCTCTCATCTCTCAGGAGGACTTTGCCCACAGTTTCACATGGTAGTCTCTTTCTTGTTTCTACTTATCCTTCAACACCAGGCTCAAATCTTCCTAGTTTCCCCAGGTAGCTCCATGCTCACCTCCGCACCCCAGACTTCTTTACTAGCTCTTGAAATCCCCATGGTCCGAGACTTCAGACTCCCCCTCAGATCAGCTGTGTGACCTTGGGGAAGCTGCTGAGCCTTTCTGTGTCAGAGTTCACGTTTGGACCCCCTTTGTTCCAAGATTGACCAACAGTCATTTCTTCACATATGCATGGATAAAATTTAATAAAAATGTGTGGTGGGGTGGCTGAGCCAGGGCAGAGGCAGAACCTGTTTTCTTTCCTATCTGGTTTTGTCTCCGACCCCCTAGTGCCTAGCACAACAGGTTCTCGGAGTAATGCTGTGCAGTCGGCTCTCCTCCTAATCCATGGAATGACCTTTCCAAGGGCTTTCTCAGCCACCAAAGTAAATTCCAAAGGAACAGTGAAGAGCCGAAGAGCTCCAGCCGAGCTTCCCACTGCCAATCAGAACAGGCCTTGAGATGCATCTGTCAAGAGAACAAATGTTTTCTTAAAGAGCAGACGTCACTCCAGAGACCTATGTATCGTTTTCCACTGTCCACAGATGGGGGAGGCTCTGCTAGAGGACCTCTGATGACCTCCTTTCCACTGATGTGGAGTTGGGATGCTCAGGTAGCCCTCTGTGCCCTGATAAAGATCCATGTCATATCCAGGCTTTCCTTGCCATTTCCAGGCACAGGGCCCCAGGGAGCCTGTGGCCCCTCTCTGCTTGGTATGACTCTTTCATATGAGAGTCAGCCTCACTACCTCTCCCATGGCTGTATAATGCTCCTAGATCTTTGGTCTGGACCTCAGTGCTGGTCCAGGGAACTTGCCTAGTGCTTAGACCCTACCCCCCAGCATGCCTGCCGCCCCTCCCTTCTCAAGGTTACCTGATGAGGAAGGCCTCTTGGGGAGTGAAAGCAGGACAGGGACTTGAACCTGTAGACAGAGAACATGGATTCATCTGAAGCTGGTCCCGGGGTAGTCTGTAAGTGTAATCTGACTTCCATAGTGGCTGGGCTGCCGAGAATTCTCTGAGAGCAGGGACCCCGTATCTAAATCTCGGCTGCATTCAGCCCAGTGCACTATGCACTTGCACAGGTTGTTGATGGCCACTGTTTGCTGCCTGTGTCACTAATTGCCTTTCTTCTCAATGCCCGTGTATATAGCCTTGGGGAATGAGATGGGGCAGGAACAAATACAGCTGCCCCATCTGGAAAGGTCCTGGGGCTACATTAGGATCTGCCTGGTTGGTCCTGAGCCCTGAGTGAAGGAGGTCTATCAGTGCGCAGGATTGGAGCCCATCTGGGGCAAGCAAGGGGCAGCTTGCCAGCTGCGTCTACAGCCCATGACCAGCTGCCCCTGTCTATCAAGCTTAGATGTGGAAGATTCTTGGCCTGAGGTACTCAGTCCCCATATAGTGCTGTGGACACTGTATATGATAAGCTGTTTAGGTTCATGGTCCCTACGTCTCAGCTTCCAGAGAGAAAAGTGAAGCAGGGGGTGGGGGGAGGAAGAGATCAATGCCAGGGTTCTTGGGGGGGGGGGGACTGTGAGCACCTGCAGAGGTGCCTAGGGGCCAATCACATGGCCAGAGAGGCCGCTGCACTTTGGGGCTTATGAATGGAATCCTATGCCAGTCCTGCTGAAATCTGCTCCTTACAAGAATAAAGTTTGGGAAGGTCTACCCTCCTTTCGAGATGTAAAAACTGAGGCCCAGGGAAGACAGTCATTTGCCAAAGCCCTGGGGCACTTTAGGATCAAAGTCATGTGTCCAGGACACTGGGGTGGAGGTGGGGGTCCTAGGGTTCTCTTCTAAGAGTCTGAGTGCTGCCATATGCCCGTGGCTGAGGGGGCCTCAGATACTGATCCTGGAGACACAGTGAAGAAAGCTTTGGCCCCTTTAAGTAGTGAGCAGACTGCAGTGGGTGGACTATGCCCCGCCAGTGGGAGGGAGCTCCTGGGCCCCTCCCCTGGGAGGGTGAGGGAGGAACCTAGTGTGTGTCTGGGAGCTGTGGGCAGTGCAGAGACAGCAGACATGCTGTGTGGGCTCAGTCGGGACAGCCCTGCAGAGGCAGGTACGTGGAGCATGCAGGCACCACACCAGCTGCAGCGAGGGGCCTGGATGGGAGGAATAAGGCTGCCACTCTGACAGTCTGGTGGGAAGGAGGACATGGGATCTCTAACCAGGCAGGTGCTGAGTGAGGGCTGCGTTTCTGCTCTGGAGTTGTCCTGTCACTGGAAGGCTGCCTCCTAGGACTGTCGCTGGGTATAGGTTACCTGTCGCTGGGTATAGGTTACAAGGAGTTCAGTAGGAGACCCAGGGAGGCTGCCCTTCCTGCCTCAGTGGGGGGAGTAGAGCTGTCAGTTATTGGGAGCATGGGGCTGCCCATTGGGAGTGAACCTTCCCTGAGGCCAGGGTAGATGAAGGTTTCTGCAGAACCCTGGGCTCTGGAACTCAGTAGAGGGGCGGGGCTCAGCTGCCACATTCCTAGGTGGCTGTGGTAGTATCTGGGACTAGGGAGGAGCTATGGGGCAAGTGTAGTGATCCCTGTCCCTGTCTGTCTGTCTGTCTGTCTGTGTGTCTGTCTGTCTGTCTCCCTAACTTCAGCCTGCTGGGACAGCCTGACCTCCCCCAACAGTTCTGCTCTTTGTTATGGGGCAAGTGTAGTGATCCCTGTCCCTGTCTGTCTGTCTGTCTGTCTGTCTTGTCTGTCTGTCTGTTTTCCTAACCAACAGCTCTCCTCTCTATGGGTCTTTTAGGTCACTCTGTGCCTTTAAGGGTTATCACCTCCAATGCTTTCAGTACCTTCCAAGATCTACACACCTCTCTATAGCTTCCAGGGTAGGAACCAAGCACCCCAGGTCTCCTTCAGGGACACCTCTGTCATTCAGTTTGAGTTGGGGATGCTGGAACTTCGGTGCTTTTCTTACACCTAAGCCTGCTGGGCCCTTGCCTCGTTCTCTTCCTGGCTTTCAGGCTTCTAACCATAGTAGACCCTGTGTCCTGGTGTTCTCTTGGCCTCTGGGCCCCTACCTCTAGTGAGGCCTGGGTTCTGGTGCTCTCCTGACCTGCCTCAACTCCTGGGTTCCCAGGGGGGAGGGGATATGCCTGAAGTCTGGTTACAGCTTCTGAGCCCAGCTCTCAAAGCCTCTGCTGAGCTCTCTGGTTTCTACTCTGATGCTTCCCGATTCCCTCTTTCCACTCTGAGAATTTCCTCCCTGGGTCATAGGTTCACACCTGCATCAGCATTTGATGACTTCAACCCCAAGGCTCCTTTTTTAAAAAAGAAAAAATCCTGAAATGGAGCTTCAGGAACAACAGGTTCTAGGTGTGCTGTATTCCTCATTCCCTTTCCCGTTTCTCCGTCCTGTTCCTACTTCATGTTCTCCAAGCTTTGTGTCAGAGAGTCTGTCTCCAATAGTTTCCTAAAAAGTCTCAGGGCTCAGCATGGATCCCATGCCCATTGCTAAACCAACCATGGGGCCTATCACTAGCCAGGCCTAGTTGTAGGGCCTGTCCTAAAGCAGGGGAAGAGAGCCAACAGGTGGTCACTGCATGTGTAGCCACGCTGCAGGGGTGGGGTGGGGTGGGGTGGGGACTGAAGCCTGTGGAGGAGGCAGCCTGGCTCTCTCTGGCCTGGATGGACTCTACCCCAGTGGCTCTTTCCTCAGATCCCTTCCTGAGGCTGTCCAAGCTTTCTCCTGGAGCCTCTAGAGTATCTGTGGGATGGAAGATGATAGGTACAGTAGGCCTGACTCTGACTAAAGTGGCTGAGAGTGTCCCCCACTCCTGCAGGAACACACACACACACACACACACACACACACACATACACACATACATACACACATACACACACACACA
>NW_022196903.1:85525739-85527741 GCF_008632895.1 Mastomys coucha | reverse complement strand
ACACACACACACACACACACACACACACACACACGGCCCTCAAACTCTTGCCTGAAGGATGGGCATGTCCTCCGACTCCCAACCACAAAGATGTCTTTGTCATCAGGAGCTGCCAGGATTTAGTGAATACTGGCCACTCAGTATTCCAGACTCAGGGCAACTGAGGCAGAGTGTATGCACAATGAGGGGGGTCCCTGTTGACACACACACCCTCCCCAGGGGCTTCATCAGAGCCATTTCTGGGCCTGGGCTGTGGCCATAGGGGAACCCTTAGAGGTCATCTACTTGGGGATCAGCCAGTTGCCTGGAGGCAGGGAGGGGTGGGCTCCACCCAGGCTCAACCCCTTCCTGTTCCTGGCCTCTGGCCACTCATTATGCTTCTTTGATGGCCATTCTCCATTTCTACAGATGGGGATTGAGTTCAAAAGCTAGGTGCCTACAGAATGCTAGAAAGCCCTGTTCCCTCCACTCCAACGTGCAGTGAAGTCTTTCTGATAATATTGAGTGTGGAGGGAAAAAATTGGAAGAGGCTTCGAGACTTCAGGAGGTATTGGGGTGAGTCTGTATAGCAGACTCGGGGTATGGCCTCCCTGACTGGGGGATATGTCATCAGGTTACTGCAGGAGGTGAGAGAAGGGGTTTGTGGATACCTGGGAAGTCTTCCAGGCAGAGGGAGGAGTGATGGTAATCACGGCTCTGAGGAGTCTTACCCTACCCAGGCTGTAGCTCCTTCATCCTCGCTTGGGTTCTTCTGTGCTCTTGTTAGGTGGAGGGAACAGAGCTAGGCATGAAGGATGTGTCCCTCTTGGGTGAGGGACACCTGGTTCCATGGCGATCTGCAGTGTACCAGGTATCACCTCATAACAGAGACTCCTGTGAGACTGCTTCCCTTCCTTCTCAGTAAACAGCTTGTGTGGATGCTTGCAGCAGACCGGCCACAGACAAATCCAGCAGGGTTGCCAATTCTCATTCTCTCTAGCCACCTTGACATTGCATGGTAAGGCTTTCTGTTTGATGTGTGACTGCTCGGCTCATGCCATTGAAAATGTGCTGTGGCTATCTTAGCTATCATCCCATGCATCTGCCCATGGAAAGCTGGCTTCCTTTTGGCTATAGAGACCAAAGCCCACATCCATAGCTCAGCCCTGTGCTGATCCAGCCCTGCAGAGACAGAGTTGTCACTATAGAAGAATGTCTCTTTAGCCGGGTGGTGGTGGCACATGCCTTTCACCCCAGTACTTGGGAGGCAGAGGCAGGAGGGTTTCTGAGTTCGAGGCCAGCCTGGTCTACAGAGTGAGTTTCAGGACAACCAGGGCTACAAAGAGAAATCCTGTCTCGAAAAACCAAAAAAGAAAAAAAAAGAATGTCTCTTTAAACTGAGAGGTCCAGGGATTGAAGTGTTATGTCCAAAGGGAGGGATCATAGAGCCAGATGCCCTGGAAGCCAGGTGGGTTGGGCTTGAATGCATCCAGGCAGGGATGAGTATCCTTATTATGGCTCCCTTAACTTCCATGTGCCTTGGTTTCTCCATCTATATCCCATGAATATTGATGGTGGCACTTCTGACTCAGGCTTATTGTGAAGACAGACTGGTAATGACTTTGAAGTTCTTAGAACCAGGCCTGGCGCAAAACCCATTCCATCTTTTGCCATGAGGCAATACTTACCCTCTCTGTGCCTCAGTTTCTCCATGTGTGTATCAACATGTCGAGCTGACCTGACTCCAAAGTTCATCCTTTCCTCTGCATACCAACAATGCCTTCTGTACCCTGGTGGGTCAAATCAAGTTTGGACAGGGATATGATGCTAAGCGGCCACTCTCCAGGAATTGTCAATGAATCTCCACAGATCTTTTGGAAAGTGAGACCCAAAGGCCTGGGAGTTGGGACCTTAATCCACCTGTCATGGGAACACAGGGGTCCCACTAAGGGGTCTTCATCTCCAGCTTGTTCAAGTGCCTCTGATGCAGATGACAGGCCTGAGCTGAGTTTACAGCACCACT
>NW_022196903.1:85514624-85525729 GCF_008632895.1 Mastomys coucha | reverse complement strand
TGGCACTCTATTTAGGCGGCACCCTGGCAAAGCAAATTGGCATGGGACAAACTTCCTTTCCCTTTGTCAGCTCTGTAGCTCCCTGGGGCTGCAGAGGAAGAGAGATGGAGGGTGGATCAGCAAGATTTGCCTGAGAAAAAAAGAAAAAGGAACCCCTCTCACACCTCCACCACCCTGGTTGCAGCAGCCAGGACCAGGTGGCCAGGATGTGCCCTGGCTCCCCATGGGCCCCGGAAGTGAATTTACCTCTGAAGCAATTTCTACAGCACAAACTGACTGAAGTAGTGCTCATAATTGGCCATTGCTGAAAGGAGACTAGAAAAATGCAGATAAAAATATCCCTGTTTTTATGCACGTTTCCAGCTGAAATTGGTGGGAAAGATGTTTTTTGAAAAGCCTTCATGTCTAAGCATGTAATTACCAGGTCTGAGAACATCCCCCACCTCTCAAAAAAAAAAAAAAAAAAAAAAAAAAAAAAAAAAAAGAGGACAGGAGAATGTGATCATGTTCCCTGAGGGGGGGATTCTGGGGTCCAAACCACATGGAGGCATCTATAAAGTGGTCCCCTAGTTTCTCACTGCTCTTAATAAGGGAGACACCCCCACTTTACAGATAGAGATTAGAGGCTCAGGGCATGCTGCCAGTTGGCAGTCCTGATCATACTTTGATTCTTGGTTTGAATGTGCCTTAGTCTCTTCCATCACAAGGTTGTTCTTGAAGGGGGGGAGCTGATGTTCCCTCTGACATCAGTCGTTATCACCCATTCACTATGGCTTACTCTGAATATGGCTTGGGGGAAGGGCTGTTAGATAGAAAAGTCTCTCTTATCCAGTAGCTTTCCTAGCCAGTATGACCTCCTGACCTCCTGACCTCCAACGGAGGCCTCTAGGATCCACTTGAAATGCCTGACCTTGTTCAGGTCTCTGCTTACTGCTAGCTGCCTCTGTGGGTGTATGTTTGCATGTGCACATGCCTGGCTTTTTATGTGGGTTCTGGGGATCTGAGCTCAGGTCCTCATGCTTGTATGGCAAGCACTGAGCCATTTCCTCAGTCCCTAATTCCTGACGCCATACTCAATGCCATTATCTTAGTTTGCAACCTCATCTTAACAAAACATGGAACTACACAGCTGGCAGCCAGAACCCAAAGTTGGCAGGATTTGTGTGAAGGAGAAAGTCGGGGCCACTCAATGTTAAGACTAGAAGATTCACATGGCTTAGCTACCTCATGGAAGTTACCATGGCCAAGTTCAGCAGAGGACAAGATCTGAATATTGGGATGAAGAAGGGAGGGAGAGGCACCTTTAAAGACAGGTTGGGAGGACACCATAGGGACACTGGAGGAACAGGGTCCCCTCCTTCAGCAGCTAGCTTGCCAAAGCCTGACTACCGAGAGCAGCATTTGGGGATGCCCAGCCTGCAGTTCTCTGTTTTATCTTCAGGGTTCAAATTAAACCCATAGGTAATTCAGGACTGCATTCCAAGGGAGTCACTGCTCTGTTCTGGATAAACTTGGTCCTCGGCTTCCTTCAAACACAGGCTCCCATACCCCTTCCCACAGACACATAAACCTTGAAGCTTATCTCCCGTCTCCCCAGCACAGCCCAAGAGGGAGGGAACCTAGGTGACAGGATCTGATTTGCCTGGGATGAGACACATTCCAATTCCAGAACTGTCCTGGTGAAATACCAGAGACATCTGCCCACATCGCTGATGGAACGAAGCCTTTCTAATTTTATTAGCTTACAAGCGTCTTGTTGGAGATAATGAAGGACGTACGAGGGAGCAGTAACGGCAGGCATTATACTAAATGGTGTGTTGCCTGAATCAGCGATGGCTGTGAGCATGGGTCTGGGAAGGAGAGCGAACACGGAACTACTGGGGACCCCACTCCAGGAGCCCTAAAATGCTGCTCACTTTAACTGCTGTTTGGCTGTTTACCAGCTATAATTTTTTTAATTTTTTTTTTTTTTTTTTTTTTTTTTTTTTTTTTTTTTTTTTTTTTTTTTTTGGCAAGCAGAGAGGGCCTGGTCACTTAGCAGAGTTAATGGAGAACCCAGACGGTTTCTCATGGCCTAGACTAAAGATAATGAAGGTTTCCAAGAGTCTCGGTTGAGCTGCGGCCTTGATCCTAGCCAAGCCTTTCTTCTATCTAGACTGAGCACACCCCTGCTCATAGAACAGTGGTCTCCAGTGGAGGCTGATGTGGAACACTTGACAGTTCCTGGAATCATTTCTGGCTGTCCCGGGATCTATTAATGTCTGGAAATGGAGACCAGGGTGCTGTGAACCTCCATGCAGTACAGAGCCCTCCCCCCAATAAATCGTTAGAGCTGGGGTTGATAAACTCACTGAGTCCTGATAGCAGTCCAAACTGTCTTGACCCAGGCTGATCCCTAGTGTAGAAAGACCTAGCTGGGATGAGGCATGTGGCCTTTGTCACCTGTAGAGGGACCATGTGGCTTCTGTCCCTAACTCCAAGGCTTGAGGGAGAAGATACCATCCCACAGCTGTCAAACGACAGACAC
Source organism: Mastomys coucha (assembly GCF_008632895.1). NCBI lineage: Eukaryota > Metazoa > Chordata > Mammalia > Rodentia > Muridae > Mastomys > Mastomys coucha. The sequence continues at coordinate 85,523,202 of NW_022196903.1, read as the reverse complement.
AATCCACTTAGAAGGGTGGACCTTTGTGCTCTGAGCTGGTCTTCCTTAAGGGGCTGATGGGGCATGTACAGTATTGATCGAGGGCGGGGTGGTGGAGGGAGAGGTAGGAAGCTGCAGGTGCGCCTGGTACCTGGGTAGGATGCCCTCTCCTCAGACAGCACAGGGAGCCTATCAGCTTAATGACTGTTATCCAGGGGCCGGGAACAATGAGGCCTGGCACACAGCCTGGTCAAGAGGTTGTGGGTTGGGGATGGGAGCACAGAGTCTACCTTGGAACTGCCAGTCTGAGCCTCAGTTTCCTTATCTGTAAAGTGGACCTGAAGGTCTCAACCCCCTTCTCCCCCGCTCCGACACCCCCCCCCCCCCTGGTTCACAGTGAGCATCTAATGAGGCTATAGCTGTGAGAACAGCAGAAGTCCAGAGAAGGAATGGCATAAAGCAAGAGCTCCTGCAGGGAGGGAGGGGCAGTGGTTTCCCCACAGAGCAGGTGACCTGGACACCCTGGCAACTTCAGGCTGTTTGGAAACACAGATGTGAGTGAGCCTGGGAAACCATCAGTCAGCAGACAGGGAAAGGCACAGCTTTTCCCAGCAGATCACTGAGCCATTCGGCCATCTGGGTTAATCAGGTTCTGCTGGGCCAGGATTGTCCCCAGGTGTTGAAGGAGACATGCTTCCGTGGCTTGCAAATAGCAAAAGCCACGGAGCTCAGATCAGGCTCTAAACCACTGTCATTTTTGTATGTCACCTGTGTGTGTTCCAGAGACCATCAGTTTTCTGTCCTGCTTGTCCCACTGCTGTGAACCAACCAGCCACACATCAAAAATATCAGGAAAAAAGTTTACCTTTTAAAACATACACGAGTCTTCTCTTGGTCATCATCTTGCTTAGTGTGTAACTCAGTCATCTGGTTCTAGCTGGAAGATTCCAGCTGTGTAAATAACATACAGTTTTATGCATGTGACTGAAAACTCTGCAGACCCAGGATCCTTTGGGGGTCCTGGTGAGCACTGAGGGACAGCTAGTGTACCTCATCTCTAGATTTTTTTTTTTAAGATGCCCAGCACAATCTCCATGTTTGTCAGAGCTGCTGTCCTGTGTTGCTTAGGGATTTATGGAAGGGAGCGGGACAAGGGGAGCCCGGGCATGGTCAGGAGCAGTTGTTTTCCAAACATTTTTTTTTTTTTAATGGGTGAATCTGCAGGTGTGGAAAGAGGACTGACTGTATTCTCTTTATTTAAATTATCAGGGGTGGTGTTTGGATGATTGTCTCATAGGATAGGCTGGCCTTGAAGTCACTCTAGGGTTGAGGATGACCTTGAGCTCCTAAGCTCTTCCTGCCCTTGGAGTGCTGGGGTTACAACCTGTGGCACCACACTGTGCTCTAATAACTCTTTCAAAAATCCCTCAAAGACAAATGTCTGTGCAGATGAGATACATCCCAGGAAGACAAGATGGCAGAGGGGTGGGTGAGAATCTGGGAAAAGAGCCGCAGGTCCCGGTCCATCTGCTGAGATTTCTGAGAGAGGGAGAGGCTGGGAAATACTACTTCACAATGCAATGGAAAAGATTTTCCACCCAGTAAAGCTAAGATTTGCCGGCTTACACATAAGTGGGATTTATAATATGTAAAGCATTAATACAGACAGACACACACACACACTCGCATGCACACATGTTGATACACTGGCCAGGTCTGGTCACAAAAACCATGGTAAGTGCCTGACTTACTAGGTATGCATCTAGATCCCGGGACAGGGACAACAGGCTTGAGTTTCTAAGCTAGATCATAACCCCCCCCACCCCCAGCTGTGTGACCCTGACCTCAGTTCTCCCTCTCTGAGCCTCAGCTTCCTTTCTGGATAGTTTGGGTAAAATTACCCATGATAACAATACGGACCATGACATGGACAAGTCAGACGCTCAACCTTAGATTGGCTGAGAAGTTGCCCACATGGGGATCCTCATCCAAGCCTTCTTCAGCCCGAAAAGAGCCCTGGGATACAGTTGCAGGAAGCCAGGCATAACTGTTGCACAGCGCGAGGTAGAAGAGCTCCCCCAGGGGAACGAAGATGAAAGTGGGACCTGGGTCAGTTTCTGATTCCAGTTTCTACCTCTCTCCTACAGACGATGGGCCTTACTCAAAAGGAGGGAAGGACACAGCAGGGGCTGATGGGGCCCTGGTGTGCCGCCGCCAGAGCATTCCAGGTATGGTGGACTGTACTTTGCATTGAGTTCTGCCCTGAGAGGTCCAGTGACTAGTATGGGCACTGCCATTGACTGGCCCTGTGCCCTCAGTGTGGTCACTCCTGATGGAGGGTGATGTCACCCAGCATAAAGTGGCAGAGTACTGACCTCCCTGCCCTAGCCGCCCTAGTCTTGGCCCCAGAATGGACGCTTACCAGCTCATCCTCCTGTCTGCCCACAGAGGAGTTCCGGGGCATCACCATGGTAGAGCTGATCAAGCGTGAGGGCAGCACTCTGGGCCTGACCATCTCCGGAGGGACTGACAAGGACGGGAAGCCCAGAGTTTCCAACCTGAGACCTGGAGGCCTGGCAGCCAGGTAAGAGGATGGGGTAGTAGATGGGCATTAGGAGGGCACAGAGAAGTACAGAAGCTTGATGTCTGCCACAGAACAGCCTCTAACAAATGCTGATTCAAGGCCCAGCCTCTTTCCTTCTCCTCCCCTGTGGCTGCAGCACCCCACCCAGGCAAGGCCACATACCCTTCCATGTCATTCCCTCTGCCTCCAGGGCACCCTCCTGACAGACTCCTATTCATCCCTCCACACACAACACAGAAGCCACTGCTTCCAGGAAGCCCTCCAGGGCTTCCCACTAAGGTGGTGCTCTGTACAAACTGTCCTGGATGTCCCCCCTAGACAACAAAGGCTGGAAGTAGCCTAAGTGTCCAGATGAACTGATCAGAAGGGTTTCAGAGGATTGTGGGAAGAACAGAAGAGAAGAGGTGGCAATGGGCAGGCCACCATTGGGCTTGTGCAGGATGGTCAGTGATGTCACCATGATGCTGTCACCAGGCCAGCACAGTGGGACAGGCTGGGGAATTCTGGATGTCATACTCAGGCTTGGTCAGACAGGTGCTATCTCACCCCTTGCTGGGTGGCCTTGCACGAGGGAAGGACCACTCTGAGTCTCAGCTCTCAGAGGGTCTTGGGGAAGGGTGGTATGAATGTTGGTATCCAGAGGCTAGCACTGACCCAACTTGGGCTCTGGCTTTGTTGCTTTAGGAGTGATCTACTGAATGTGGGCGACTACATCCGCTCAGTGAATGGGATCCATCTGACCCGCCTCCGACATGACGAGATCATCACACTGCTGAAGAATGTTGGCGAGCGCGTGGTGCTGGAGGTGGAGTATGAGCTGCCCCCGCCCGGTGGGTGCCCTTGGACGGGGAACTCTGTCCACTGCCTCAGGCATGGGGGGACACAGATGCCTCCCTGCCTGGGCCTGGGGTGGGGTTGGGGATCACTTAGACAGGGTGGGTGATGTCTGCAGGCTGGCCACACATGGCCACACAGAGCATAGTAGACACAGTATGTTGTCAACAGGTGATGGTGGGAGCCTGTTCGTAACTTGTCACCTTGCATAGCTGGATAGAAAGGGGTCGGGGACACAGACTGAGTAACTTGTTCCTGACCCATTGCCCCTGACCCCACTGCCCTGCGCTGAGCACAGTGGCCTAGGATTTCTCCCAGTTCTGAATTTTCAAAGTTGGCCTAAAGACTTAATTGGAGTGACTGGAAGCAAGCCTGGTCTAGCCCTGAGTTTCTCTGTATCCTGTGCTCTGCTGTGGCTCTCATGAGCAAGCATATCAGGCCCCTGTCTGTGGTGGTCTAGGCTGGGTAGAGATGAGGACCTTCCAGTGCCCCACCTCCTCTGCCTATAAAGTAGAGAGAGGTCAGCCTCTGACTGGTCACTTGGTTCTCCTGGAGTGAGCCTTGGGCACATCTACCAGCCGTACAGAGATGTGGCAGAGAGACTCAAAAGAGGCCTCGATTTCCCTACAGCTCCTGAAAACAACCCGAGGATCATTTCCAAGACAGTGGATGTCTCCCTCTACAAGGAAGGCAATAGCTTCGGCTTTGTCCTCAGAGGTCAGTGTGACAGCTCTACTTGGAGTTGAGATGACCAGAATGAAGTCACTGAGGATCCATGCGTGTTCTGTGTCACATTGGTAAATGTGACCTACATTTTGATTAGGACTTTCTCGGTTTATTTATTTAATTTCCTGTCTTTCTCTGTGCATGAGTATATGCAACATGATGTGTGTGTATGTGTGCGTGTGCGTGTGTGTGTGTGTGTGTGTGTAGGGGTCAGAGGACAACTTGTGGGAGTCAGTTCTCTCGTTTCACTGGGTAGGTTCTGTGTAACGAACTCAGGACATGAGGCTGGGCAGCAAGGATCTTTGCCTGCTGAACCATATGTCACCAGCCCTTGCTTAGCCCTTTCAAGAACCCAGGGCCACTGAGTCAAACATCAAATGGACAGTTGTAAGGCACAGAGAGGCATGCATGGCTGACAAGAGAACGCAGCAGAGAAGATGGAAAGCTGTGGCAGGTGCATGACAAAGTTCGAGTTACCTAGTAACTAGTGCAAAAAGGAAGAGAAGATGAGATCTCAGAAGGAGAGACACACTATGTGACTGAGAGAGGATTTGTGTTGTATTTCCTGTCTCTCATCCCACCTATGAGGAAGGAGGCTGCCTGGGCTGGTGTTAAGGCCTTTGCTTGCCCGGAGAACCGTGGGTAAGTGACCTCTGCTTCCTGTTAATTTCTGTCCAGGAGGTGCCCATGAGGACCTGCACAAATCCCGCCCGTTGGTCCTGACTTACGTTAGACCTGGTGGCCCAGCAGACAGGTGAGTCTGCCTGAGACAGAAGCATCTATGTCCGTTGGCCATTTGACACGTGGAAGCCATGTGGACATATGTGGTTATCTGAGGCCCTGAGTCTTCACTTCCCAGATGGGAGGTTGAGGTCAGGAGGGGACAACATGCCCAGAATCACTCGAGAACTGATGGAAGTGGCTAGGAGAGGCCCCATCTTGAGGTCCCAGCATCTTCCTGACTCAGCCTGGGGCAAAGTGCTCTGGGCTCTGTGACTGGCCATCTCCGCCTGGGACTGTCTGTGGAAACCTCTCATGTCCCAGCATGTCCCAGCTCAGCTGGGAGGACATGGTGTGGGAGAGGAATGTGTCCAGGCCCTGCCGCTGTCTCCTGACCCCTCAACTTTGTTCTCTGAGTAGGAGACTCCTGACCATTTTAAGAGAACTGTGGACCAGGCTTGTTGTAGATCTAAATTTGGTCTTGGTCTGGGGCCCTGCATGAGTCGCTATTCATAGAACCTCCTGGAATAGCTTTGGCACCTGTCGGGGCGACATTCCAGGGCAGGGGTTGGGCCCAAACTGGAGCACTACTGAGTTCTTTCCCAAGCTCATCTGTCACTGGGCCAGAGTCCCTATTGGGAAATTGGGGTGGGGACAATGGGAAAGGACTCTACAATGATCAGACCACCCCTTCTCTGATGCTGTGTGTCCCCAACCAGGCTGACACTCTATCTGGGCTGTGGTGTGAGTGGCCTTGAAGAACACACCCAGCTTAGACGAGCTGTAGCATCAGGGCTGGCCTGATAGGTTTTACTTACACTCTGTCCATCTACCCTGACTCATTCTGTGTGTCCCATCCCTGATTGGGCTTTCATCTCTCCTCCAGGGAGGGTTCCTTAAAGGTGGGCGACAGGCTGCTCAGCATCGATGGGATCCCACTGCATGGGGCCAGCCATGCTACTGCAATAGCCACCCTGCAACAGTGTAGCCATGAGGCCCTTTTCCAAGTGGAGTACGACGTGGCCACCCCAGGTACGTTCAGGTCTGATGGTAAGGGCTGGGGCCAGAAGAGGTCCCAGATCCTCAGAACTGTAAAGACTGTGTGATCGTAGGCCAGTACTTTAGCCTCTCTGGGCCTCTTGACAGTATCAGGCATTTCCTAATTTCACTGGGGCTCTGGCAGGGACAATACAAATGAAGTGTCTGGTTGCGGAGAATGAATGTCAATTAGCATACTCCTGTGTAGGTACACACACACACACACACACACACACACACACACATGAACAACCATGAGCATATGCTCTAACTAGAGCATGAAGTAGAGTGAACCCTTGGCAAAGCTCTGGGCAGGATGAACGGTAAGTGCAAATGCCCTGGGGCAGGAGATTTTGGCCATAGAGTGAGGGGACAGCCTGACTGCTGCCAATGCAAGGAGCCAGGACAGCAGGGGTGAAGGTAGAAGCCAGGGGCTGAGGAAGTGACTAGCTGCCTCAAGGAGAGCTGATGCTTAGGGTGGAGGTGAGGGATGTTTCTGCAGTACAATGGAGGCCTGGCCTGGTTTGCTGATGGCTGTTCGTATGTCTTTCCCTCTGCGCTATCCACTTCCTCAGCACTAAAGGCTAAAGGACAGCAGAGTTAGGCTAGGCAGGACAGCAAGCACCTTTATTTTCCATGAATCTTTATATTTTCCCTCCCCATCATTCCAGACACGGTGGCCAATGCTTCGGGCCCTTTGGTGGTAGAAATAGCCAAGACCCCAGGATCTGCCCTGGGGATCTCTCTCACCACTGGCTCCCACCGGAACAAGCCAGCTATCACTATCGACCGTATCAAGCCAGCGAGCGTGGTGGACAGGTGAGGCGAAGCAGGGCGAAGCAGGGCAGGGGCAACCTGTGGCTCTGTCCTATAGACCAGCCTCTCTGTGCCCCTGTCCCTCAGGAGTGGTGCCCTGCATGCTGGAGACCACATCCTCGCCATCGATGGCACCAGCACAGAACACTGCTCACTGGTCGAGGCCACTAAGCTCCTGGCCAGTGTGACTGAGAAAGTTCGACTGGAGATCTTGCCTGCACCCCAGAGTCGTTGGCCCCTGAAGCCCCCAGAGGCAGGTAGGGCACCTTGGGCAGGTCTCAAGACCCAAACCTGGGATGGAACAGGGAGGTATTCTGAGGCACCAGAGTTCCAGGATGAAGCCTTGAGCAGGCAGGAGGACTGCCTGCCACACTTGGCAGGGAAACTGAGGCTGCAGAGGCAGTGGGAAGGACCGCGGGAGCCAGATGCTGGGATTTGTTAATTTAGTCTCTGCTAAGGGCCTGGCCCCTGCTGGAAGCCTTCAGGATTCTTTCTTAGCCTCCCTACAACCTGAGGAGGCAGCCACTCTCCAGGGCCCATTTAACAGAACAAACAATAGAGCCCAGAGCCAGGAATGAGGGTGGCCAATCACTGTGTCCCCATGTGGTTCCATGCTGCCACAGAAGTTTAGGGCTCTTGTGGGCACTATCTGCCTGTTGTGCCCCTGAAGTCTTTACAGAGGGGCTTTTGTGGGTAGCACTCAGCAGGGAACCTCTGGGGTCCAGACTCAGTTCCCTAAGGGGACTGGCCTTCCCGGCTGTCAATGCAACTGGGGCCTGGTCACAATGCTTGGTACATGGTGGGTAGTAGCAGTGCACATGAGCAGAGTGGTCTATGCCTTGCTGGCTTGGACAGTGCAAAGATCTTGGGTCTCACCATTGGCTTGTGGGGACTAGTCAGCCTGGACAGCCCCAGACACCCAGGCCACATTCCTCTTCCCATTGCCACAGTGAGAATCCAGAGGAGCGAGCAGCTGCACCGCTGGGACCCCTGTGGTCCTTCTTGCCATAGCCCAAGGCCGAGCCACTGCAGGGCACCTACGTGGGCAGCTGGAGGCCAAGACCAGAGCCGATGTAATGTATCTGCTGCTGCAGCAATGCTGCTGTCCTAAAACCTCTTCCTGGTGGGCGGTGTCAGTACGTGGGGTGGAAACCAACACAGGAGTAAGAGGGATACCCTTCGCCACTTAGCCTGTCCCTAGAGGTCTGTGGGAATCTTGGTCAGTGAGGCTCAGGGGGTGGGGGTGGAGGTCACACAGTAAGGGACTTAGGTGAAGGGGAGAAGGCATGCCTGTCTGGTGTCCCTGTGAATGTGTGTTTCTCCTCCCCAACCCCTATGCAAGTGACTAGGGCTCTGCTGGGGCTCATGAGGTTGTGCTCTGGTCTCCCCAGCTGTGTCCTCGACTCCCTTCTCCTCACCAACTATGAACCCCACCTTTCCCTGTGCCAACGCCAGCACCCTGCCCAGAGGACCCATGAGCCCCAGGACAACAGCGGGGAGGAGAAGGCAGCGAAGGAAAGAACACAGGAGCTCTTGTAAGTAGGCGGCCATCTCCATGGGGCACCCGTGCGTGAAGCGGAGGATGGGGCTGGGGGTGAGATGAGGGGCAGTGTGGCCACCTGGATGTGGTGTGGCTGCACACTGGGGAGTCCCAGCTGTTACCGAAAGGAGCCTCTGAAGCCAGTGTGTTCAGTGTCTGATGCCTGTCACTAAGGACCACATAAGATCATTTCTGAGATGTGTCCAGGGAAACCCACAGGGACAGAAATAGGTTGAGGATAGATTGCCTGGGGCAAAATGCAGGTTCTGGGGCAATGGGTGAGGAGAGACAGCGATTCCTTTAATTCTTTTTTTTTTTTTTTTTTTTTTTTTTTTTTTTTT
>NW_022196903.1:85505585-85514608 GCF_008632895.1 Mastomys coucha | reverse complement strand
TTTTTTTGGTTTTGAAACAAAGTCTCCTTATGTGGCCCAGTCTGGCCTAGAATTCAGTCTTTCCGCCCAATCCAGTTTTACTCTCCGATTACCCACATTCAACCACAATGTGAAAATATTAAATAGACAAATCTGGAAAGAGACCATATGCTTTAAATCGCATGGTGTTCTGAGTAGTGTGAAAGGCCCGCTTGGTCTATCCTGGGATGCGAGCAATGTGCTTGCCCAGTGTATCTATCATGTACACACTGCTCAACTGCTAGTCATTCTCCATCATCTCTCTTGGTCAGACTGGCTGGTGTCTGATGTCCAGGTGACCTAGATTTTACTGAACAATGTCCAGAGCAATGGTCATGGGGCTGGAGATGTAGCTCAGATAGTAGATGGCTTTTCCAGCATATGTGAAATCCTGAATTTTACCCTTAGCACCAAATAAATGAGCAAAGTAGTACCTGCCTGTAGTTCAGCATCCAGCGACTCAGTAACAGGGAAGAAGGAAGGTCAGAAGTTCAAGGTCATACTCAGCTGCACAGAAAGATCAAGGCCAGTCCACGCTATATGAGGCCCTGTTTCAAAACTAAACAAAAGGTGCTACAATAGTGTTTCTGGTGGTTTTATGAGAACATACTGGTATAATAATTTTATTTCACCATCAAGCTACAGTTAATGTCTCTCTTCCCAAGGGTTGTTTGTAGGTGAAACCTCGTCACAGGGCTGCATGACTAGGGTATCTGTAGGCTTTGGTGCTATCTGTGGTTTTAGGCATTTCCTGGGGTCTGGAAATACATGCCCTATGGATCGGGTGTGTGTGTGTTCTGTAATATAATAAATAATACAGGCACCCAGAACCTCTTGTCTTACAAAATAACAATTCCTAATACTGTCTCTCTTAGCCATTACTTGTGCAGGGTAGATGCCATAATGGTCCTGTACAAACAAAGAAACTCAGGCCTATCCTAGGTGGTTCCGGGACACCTGCTCACCTGCCCCTCTGGCTCTCAGACCTCAGGAGGACTCTCAGTGGGCAGCCCTGGAAAGCCTCACCAGGGTTCCTCTGAGCATGAAACACTCCTATCCCACAGTGTCTCTGGCCTCCAGCACAGTAGGGCCCGGCGGGCAGATTGTTCATACGGAGACCACGGAAGTTGTGCTCTGTGGAGACCCCCTCAGTGGCTTTGGCCTACAGCTGCAGGGAGGCATCTTTGCCACCGAGACCCTGTCCTCCCCACCCTTGGTGCGATTTATTGAACCTGACAGCCCCGCTGAGAGGTAAGCCTACTGCCTCCGTGGGCCTACGATTTGGGAAGCTCTAGTCCCTTGGGGGGAAACTGAGTCACAACTAAGGGTCTCAGCTTCACACACATACCTTACTTAATCAGCACATTGACCCCATCATCAGCCCCAGAATCACACAGTATGTGAACCCTGTCCGCCCATACTCGGAGGACTCTGTGTGTCTTGTAAGGACAATGGTACCATCCCCAGTGATTAGAGAGAGGCCCAGCCATGTCAAACTCTTAGCTGGGGGCAGGGAGGAGTTCAGAGACCAGGAGCTGAGAGTGGACCCCATCTTTCCCCCTCCTGAGGTTCTAGTCACTGGCTTCTTCTCTCCACCGGGCTCTGGGGGTTAGGTGTGGTCTGCTGCAGGTGGGGGACCGAGTCCTAGCCATCAATGGCATTGCCACTGAGGATGGGACCATGGAGGAAGCCAACCAGCTGTTGCGGGATGCTGCGCTGGCCCGCAAAGTTGTTTTGGAGATCGAGTTTGATGTGGCAGGTGAGTAGGCCACTTAGCTACACACACTCTGGGACCCTGCCCCTCCCCACTTTGTACTCCCTGAGACCATGCACAGTGCATACCTAAGCCCTGCATAGGGATGAGGGAGGACCACACAGGAATCAGGAATTGGGAGGACTTAAAGTGGATTGCATGCAGCAGGGACTCCAGGCAGCAGAGTCAGGGCTCTGATCCTGGGAGTTTCCATATGAGACTGTCTGGACAGGAAACAGTCTCCCCCTGCCCTCTGTTTCCCTGTCTGTCAAGAAGTAGAAAACAGAGATGTGGTTTGAATTGGAGACAAGTTGTGAAATTGCCTGGATCCAAGTGGGTCACGTTTTGCTACAAGCCCGGCACTGGCCAGCAGTCTCCAGCTCTGGCCTCCACCCTGTCTCTTTTCTTAAGACAGCACTCAGCTGTTGAGAGCTTTCTGGTCCTCAGCCTTCCTCCTTCATGAGGCGGAAGCAGCGGGGTGGGGTGGTTTGGATCATTGCTCTCTGAGACTGCCTCCCTCCCAACCCAAGAGAAGCCACAGCGGGTACTAGATGCAGATCTCTGAGCTCTTCTGGAGTCTTGAGTCACCCATGGCTGTTGGTTCACAGAGTCTGTCATCCCAAGCAGTGGGACCTTCCACGTGAAGTTACCCAAAAGGCGTGGTGTGGAGCTGGGCATCACCATTAGCTGTAAGTCCCCATGTTGCTGTACCTGCTTTATCTCACTACATCTCCACAATGGGGTGCAGACCCATTTTATAGAAGGAAAACTGATGCAGAGGTGAGCTGATTTGCTCACAACGCCCCACCCCCAAGCCAGGAAGAAATGGGACCAGGAGCCAGTCGTGTCCTCTCCCCACCCCACCTTAAGCAGGGCCCTTGAGAATTATATCCACAGCCTGTCTCCCTTGCCCCACAGCGGCCAGCAGAAAGCGAGGGGAACCCCTGATCATCTCGGACATCAAGAAAGGCAGTGTGGCGCACAGGTGGGGTACCACACGGGCAGGGGTGAGGCTGTTGGGGTGGGGCAGTGCTCATCTGCACCAGGCTCCTCCATCCCCATCCCACTCATGCAGGACTGGCACCCTCGAGCCAGGCGACAAGCTGCTGGCCATTGACAATATTCGCCTGGACCACTGTCCCATGGAGGATGCTGTGCAGATCCTGCGCCAGTGTGAGGACCTGGTGAAGCTGAAGATCCGGAAAGATGAGGACAACTCAGGTATGTGCCTAAGAGACCCTGTCCAGTGGCCAGCTGTTGGGGAAGGCTGGAGGACATGTGCGGGAATCCCTGCTTCCTGCATCCCCTCCCATTCAGGGCCCTCAGGAGCCACTACAAGGCTCTCCAGAGTGTGAGATGTTGGCAGGATATCTGATATCTGAGCAGCTGCCTCAGCAGAGGCAGGTCTGAACTGGTGAGCTGGGAAGGAGAGAAGAAAGAGTCAGAAAGGGGCGGTAAGAGGCATGGTGGTAAACGGAGTGTGAACTCCATAGTCAGAGAGAGTCTCCTCCTAAGGAGGAGAAGCCACTGGAGGCCAGCTTCCTTCTCATTCCTCCTCTCCCCCTCTCCCTTGTCTCCTATCTTTTTTTCTTTCCTGCTTTTTAATATTTTTTAAATGTATTTTGTTTTTATGTGTATGGGTGTTTTGTCTGCATGTATGTCAGTGTATCACGTGCATGCCAGGTGCCCAGGGAGACCAGAAGAAGGAGTAAGAGCCCCTGGAAGTGGAGTTACAGATGGTTGTAAGCAGACATGTGAATACTGGGAACTGAACCCTGGTCCTCTAGAAGAGCAACACATGCTCTTAACCCCTGAGCCATCTCTCCAGCCCCTCCTTTCATTTCTTCCTTCTCTCCTCTCTCCACTTTTTGCCTTCACTCTTCCTTCCTTCCTTTCTTCCTTCCTCCCTCCTCCCTCCCTTCTCTGTCACTTCTCTGCTGTAAATCTTGAGTTGCTGTGGGTGGCATGTGAAATCTGTTTTCAAATCTTGGTTCCTTGTTCCTGTAATTTTTTTTGTGTGTTTTTTGTTTTGTTTTTCCTCCCCTTCATGGCATCTGGGCAGGGGGCTGGGAGCCTGAGGTGGCCTCCAGGTCCCCAGGTTGTACCCCGGAAAGCCTGAGCAGGTGTGTTTGAGGGATCGATGAGGCCATTGGTGTTTGAAGAGTGCTGAGACTGGGGAGTGCTGCAGCCCACCCCCTCACCCTCGGGCTTCTTGTCCGCTTGCAGATGAGCAGGAAAGCTCTGGCGCAGTCAGCTACACAGTGGAACTGAAGCGCTATGGCGGACCGTTGGGCATCACCATCTCTGGTACAGAGGAACCTTTCGACCCCATCATTATCTCTGGCCTCACCAAGCGGGGTCTGGCTGAAAGGTAAATCAGGACTCATTGGGGACACAGGGAAGGCCTGGGGACCCCCAGGGAACAGAAGGTGGGCCTTGAGACCACCCAATCTAGATTTTTTTTTACTTCTGTTCCAGCATTGAACAACTCAAGGATGATCACTTTCTCTCTGAACAACCACGCCCTATCCTTAACATGTATTTTGGTCCAGCCCAGCACCCAGTGTAGAGAACATGAGGGCAGAAGGGAACCACAGCTAAAGGGTCCAGCCAGGGCATGGCAGCTCACCTTCAGCTGCCTCCAAAGTGTCTGCCCTTAACAATTACCACTGTGGGGACTGTATGTATCTGCCTATCGAGGGATAGTATCCCATTTCCTGAACCCCACGTGAGGCTTATCCTGGGATCCTGAGGCTGCTGGGCTGCCACCTACTCTGAGTGTCTCTGGGGCTGTCCCAGGAAAGGAGTCCTGAGAGGAAGGGATCCTGACTGTCCCTGGGTTGGGTGACCAAGGTGGGTGAGTCCCAGCTTTCTGTCTCAGCAGTGCAAGGAGTCAGGGGTGCCAGAAAGGGAGAGTTCCCCTGCACTGCAGGGCAAGGCAGTGGCCTGAAGAATGAACTTCAGAGGGCATCCAAGCACCTTTGCCTAGCCAGGGTCCAGATTCAGGCTGGGCTGCTCCTGGAGCACCCTCTGCTGGGCTCTAGAGAGAATGCAGGGGCCTGGTGGACCATGCCGGATCCTGGGTCTCATTGGTGCTCTCTGTCCACCCCTCAGGACTGGTGCCATCCATGTTGGGGACCGCATACTGGCCATCAACAGCGTGAGCCTCAAGGGCCGGCCCCTGAGTGAGGCCATCCACCTTCTGCAGGTGGCAGGGGAGACTGTCACACTGAAGATCAAGAAGCAGCTGGACCGTGAGCCTTGCCCCTTCCTGGAGACTTCCTGGCCTAGAGAGGAAGGGCAGTCGTGGATCAGGCTGTGTGCTACCAATCCAGAGAGGGGGTGGGGTCCCAAGACCAGCTGGGGGAGGAGGCTGAGAGCTGTACCTTGGTGGCACAGTGCAGGATTGGGTACATTCCGAGTCCAAACCATGTTCCTCATCAGTTTGTCTCTTCAGGTTCCTGCATGTTCCCGTATCCTGTGTTCTATGTTCCTGTGTCCTATGTGTGTACAGTTTACCTGAGTCTTGGGGGGGGGGTCTTGTTTTAATCTGGGAGTCATTGCTAGTTGCCACATGACCCATTGCTGAGCCTCACAAGCCTCAGTTTTCCCATCTGTGGGATTTACTTACTAGTGTGTCCCACCCACATAGCAACAGCCAGATTGTCAAGAGCCTGGGAGTTCACAGAAATGGGGGAAAGTAAGGCTCACAAAAAATCTGCCTCTGAGGTCATAGGTGATACCCCTTCTCTTCCCAGGTCCCCTTCTCCCCCGCCAGTCAGGCAGCCTCAGTGAGGCCAGTGATGTGGATGAGGACCCCCCTGAGGCCCTCAAGGGAGGCTTGCTGACAACCCGCTTCTCACCTGGTGTACCCAGCGTGGACAGTGCTGTGGAGTCCTGGGGCAGCTCTGCCACAGAGAGTGGCTTTGGGGGCCCAGGTAACAAAAAATGAAGGCCTTGGACACACTTATTGTGAAGGTGATGCTGCTGCCTGCTCTTCCTGGGACCTCTTCTCCCTGTTAACCTTTTCCTTTTGAGAAGGTTTCTGTCTTTCCTCTCGTGAGCTGGGGAGAGAACTGCTCTTACTTCTGATGTCTCTCTCCTTATCCCCCATGCCTTGCACCCAGTGGGTCTTTATTCACGTTCATTGCACCCAACTGAAAATGAGAAGGCAGATAACGACCTCCGTGCCCATGTGGCTAAGGCCCCGTGGTGATGCCCTCTCGCTTGTAGTTGCGGCTCAGAAGCCTCCGTGGGTTCTTGGTGGATCCCCACCCCGGTTCACAGTTAGGGCCTTTGGCTCTCCCTGTGTGCTTATCCCAAGCTCCAGGCAGTCTCTCCCAGGCTCATCCTGGGGCTCCTCAGGTAGATCTGGGTCCAATCAGAAACTCCTGTCAAAGAGGCCCTTTAGCAGGTCTGCCTGTGGAACTGACCATGGTCCTGGGACCTCACTCCTGACTGATGGATGTCCCTAGGGCTTAATAGGGTAACAGGGACTCCTGGGGCTCTCAGTGGTCACTTTGGCCTGAGAAAAGCACAGATATGCCCACTGGCATCCAGTTGCTGGGAACGAGGGAGGGCAAAGGACAGAGAGAAGGCCCACGTCCCTCTCTCCACCCGCCAGGCTCCTACACTCCGCAGGTGGCAGTCCGGAGCGGGACTCCCCAGGAGTGGCGTCCCAGCAGACTGAAGAATAGCCCCCCACCCCTTGAGCCCCGGAGGACAAGCTACACACCGGGTCCCTCTGACGAAAGCTTCCCAGAGGAGGAAGATGGGGACTGGGAGCCACCGATGAGGTCTGTGGTGGGAACACTTGCGGGGCTGGCAGGGATGGGACGGGTAGCCAGAAGGTAGCAACACCAGGACTGGGGAGTTAGGAAGACAGAAGAGTGTTTCTGGCCTGAGGGACGGATCTGGGCTGAGCATGCCTGGAAAGGATGCACTGTGGAAAGACAGCAGCGGTTGTGTTCTAGTAGGGCAGCAACCTGGCTTGTTCCTCCTGGCTCTGTGAATAGCTGTCTTCAGAAATACAACACCAGACTCAGAATTTGAACCCAGACCCCCTCCTCAGATCGGGTTACATGAAGCATGATTCTCAGTTCGGAACCACCAGCCCAGGGTTATGCATGTTGCATGTCTATAACTGGGCTCCTACAGCAGCCAGCTCCCACAGAGTGCGTCCCCACAAGAAACATCTGCACCTCCTCTGCCCTGAACTTACCCCTCTACTCTGTGCCGCACTGTCTTCCTTAAAAGCATAGCTAGGCCTTTGAGAAGTGAAGACTTTGTAAATCATAGTATGGCTAAAGGCTAAGGGTTCTGAGGGCTGGCAGAGTGACACAAAGATTGTAGCAGTGCATCCTGTAAGCTTGGTGTTGGCTGCCGATGGGCCACACAGTGTGGGCTGGCAGGATGGGTACTGCCCACCCCTCCCCAGCACAAATATCCCATCTTCTCCATCCATCTGTGTCCTGGCTGGTTCTGGCTCTGTCCTGTCACTGTCCCGTGGTGCCATGTGTCTGGGTGGGGCCAGGGACTGTCTTCTGGGGCTATCCCATGGATCTTTCTGTGTCTGTCTCCTATCTGTCCGTCTGTCTTTCTTCCCAGGCGTCCTGTGTCACCGCTCTCCACCCCGTCTCATCTGCCCCTGTTCTAATTGGCCACCAACAGTCTTGGTCGCCCCTAACTGCGTCTTCCCCACCCCATTCTGTGTCACCAACCACTGCCCTGGGGCCCCAGCACTGCCACCGAGGACACCCGCCTGCCTGCCTGCCTGTCCTATGGCCCCTGGAGCCCAGCACTGGGCCCTGGGCAACGAAGACTCCTCAGGCCCAGCCCACCCACCCTCCCACCTGCCAGGAGTTGACGCTGTGGTTCCTGTTGCAGCCCAGCCCCTGGCCCCGCCCGAGAGGAGGGCTTCTGGAGAGTGCTTGGAGAGGCCCTTGAAGACCTGGAGTCCTGTGGTCAGTCTGAACTGCTAAGGGAGCTGGAGGTACTGTCACCTGGCCAAGGGGCCTGTGGGGGGATCATGTCTAGACACACTGGAGGGCTGGGGAAGGCCACCATCAATGGGGTCATGCTCGTGTGTTACCTGGGGCTGTGTAGTACCTATATGTCTTGTGGCTGTGACAAATTACCTGGCAAAGGCCACTTAAAAAGGAAGGGTTGGGGCTGGAGATGACAGAGTAGTTAAAACACTTACTCGGATCCCAAGAAACCAGGGTGAGCATGGCACCTGTATAGTGATTATGGATGAGCTCTAGGTTTGATTGAGGGGGGGGAGGGAGGGAGAGACAGAGCAGAGAGGGGGGGTAGGAGGGAGAGAGAAAGAGAAAGAGAGGGAGAGGGAGGGAGAGAGGGGGGAGAGGGAGAGGGAGGGAGGGAGGGAGAGAGCCTGCTTCAATAAATGAGATGAAAGAGCAGTCGGGAGTCTGGACAGCAACCTTGGGCTCCACATGCCTGTGCACCCCCATACATGCACACACATCCCCATGCACATACGCATATCGTGGCCAGGAAGTCACAGCCAGCAGTGGGAGCTTGGGCTTGCTGGTCGCTACACCTGCAGTGAGGAATGCTGTGCTTATCTGTTTTCGATTTGATTCAGTCCAGATCTCCAGCCCATGGGTTGGCGCCACCCACATTCGGAGTGCGTCTTCCTGCCTCACTTAACCCACTTTAATGCACAGGTCCACAAGTTTTCCTCCGGGTTGGCTCTGAACCCTGGCAGGTTAACTTAGATCAGCACTAATGATTACAGAGTATGTGCTCTCACCCGGGGAACCCTGGGTGTAAAGGGGTATACACACAGACGGGTATAAGGGACATGCACACACGAGCAGGTGGAGAGGATCTTTACGATGTCTGAGTGTGTGCGTTGAGGTGCCCTGAGGCCATCCTGCTGGTTTTTGTTGTTGTTGTTGTTGTTTTTGGGAATGTGCACACATGACCTGGGTGAGGTGGGGCCATAGGCCAGCTGTGGGTGAGGCCACCATCACTCACATGTGGAGCAGGGGGATGGATAAGTCCATTCTGAGTTCAGTTTGGGGAGCAATGGAAAGCTCTGCTTCATCTGTACTACCCCCAATTCCTACCCCTACCCCTACACCATTTTATTCTACCATTGTGGATTGGTGCCATGCCTCCTTTCATCAGCCTTGCCAATTACCAGGCTAAAAAACAAACAAACAAACAAACAAAACCCTGTTTTAATTTTTCCATCTCTCCCTATTGTTTTGTCTTGCTCATTTTG
>NW_022196903.1:85437512-85505575 GCF_008632895.1 Mastomys coucha | reverse complement strand
TCTTTGCTGTTTAAATCTCCACTCTTCTTTCTTCATACAGTATATTTCAAAGCTACAAGTTAACCTGTAAGCTCTGATTTGACTGCACCCTACCACTTTTGTTTGCAGGACTCTTGTCTACTTTATATCTAGTATTTTAATGTTTTCCACTGTCGTGTTGATTTAAACCCTTGAAATCTACAAAAATGAGGGTTGAAGCTGTGCTCGTCAGGGTTTCTATTGCTGTGATAAACGCCATGGCCAAAAGCAACTTGAGGTTGGGATTTCTTTCATCTGACTCCTCCACATCATTGTCCAGGGGAGTCAGGGCAGGAACCTGGAGGCAGGAGCTGATGGTGAGGCCATGGGGGAGCTCTGCTTGTTCCTCGTGGCTTCTCTAGTTCTCCTTGTTACACAGCCCAGGACCATCTACCCAAGGGAGACACTTTCTGTAGTGAGCTGGAACCTCTCACATCAATCATCAAACAAGAAAATGTCCATAGGCTTGCCCACAGCCCAGTCCGATGGGGACATTTTCTCAACCAAAGTGCCACCTTCCCACATGACTCTAGCTTGTAGCTTGTACAGGGGTTTTAACTAGTTTCTTTCTTTAATCTATCTTCCACTGCACCAAGCCTCTCCTTGGCTGTATTTATTCCAATATTTAACTTGCTTCCTAGAAATTGTTTCAATTTCTACATCTTCTATTTTCCTAACACCTCTCTCTGCTTTTCACATCTTGAGGTTTTTCGTTCTTAACGTCTTTTCTGTATGTTTTAGACAGACTTAAAGTTTCTCTGGAATTCTATATTGGTTCCAGTCCCAAGCATGCAAGTTCACCTGTCTGTTGTGTTAACGGTCAGAGTGTGGGCTCACCTATCTGTTATCTCTACCACCACAGTTTGGGTTGGCCTATCTGCAGGGTCTATGCTCAGGTTGGCAATTCAGCTTCATTGTTGCAGCTACTTCAGCTGTAGTTGCCCAAGGACTCTGTGCTCTGTGGTACTGGAGAGTCTCTGAGCTGTCAAGTCTTTGAACTTCACCAGTTTCAAAGGTTTGGAACATTACATTCTCAGCTCAATGTTTCTGCAATACTGAGAAAGGTTTCTGCAATACGTCCATGCAGAGGTGAAGCCACCACAAGTCCCCCACCCATGCCCAGCCGTGGTGCTGCATGTGCTGGCAGACTGACCCTTTTTGGTCCTACCCAGCAGCGAGATGACACACCAATTTCCTGCTTTGAGTCAGCAATTTTTCCCTGAGCGGTGCCTAGCTGCTAACATACATTTCAGATCTATTATCTTCCTTGGGTTTCTGAATTCCATAAATAAATGGAAACAAATAAATAAATCCCATCTACTCATACCTGTCTTCAAATTTTTCATTCTTAATTTTAAAAAATGTTTAAGTTCATTCATCTAAGTCTCTCTGTGGCTGGATAGAAATGCAAGTTACCTCTATCAGCTGAAGTCTCTGTATTACCTGGATGTTCTAAGGGTCCAAGAACTAGGGTATGTATGTGTGTGTGTGTGTGTTCATGTGTGTGTGCTCATGTGTGTGTATGTGTGCATGCTCATGTGGTGTGTGTGTTCATGTACGTGCATGTGTGCATTTGTGCATGTATGTTTGTGTGTCTGTGTGTGTGTATGTCTAAGTGTGTGAGGGGGTGGAGGACAAACCCTTGTATTCATTGCCAGAAGTTGGGCGACTTCATCAATTGCTCTCCACCTTGTTTATTTGCCAGGCATGGGGGTGCATGCCTTTAGTCCCAGCACTTGGGAGGCAGAGGGAGGCCGATCCCTGAGTTTGTGGCCAGTCTGGTTTACAGAGTGAGTTCCAAGACAGACAGGACTACACAGAGAAATCCTGTCCAAAAACTCACAAAAACAAACAAAATTTGTTATTTTTATGAGTGTTTTACCTACGTGTGTGTTTGTGTGTGTGTGTGTGTGTGTGTGTGCCTGCACACACTTGTGTGCCCTACATGTATGTATGTAGTTCCCACAGAGGCCAGAAAAGGGCGTCGGAATCCCTGTAACTGGAGTTACATAGGTAGTGAATGCCCTGGGGTGCTGGGAGCTGAATCCAGGTCTTCTGCAAGAGCAGATAGTACTCTTAACCACTGAGCCATTTCTCCAACCCTTCCTCCTTCTAGTTAGAGATAGGGTCTCTTACTGAACCTGGAGCTTACCATTTTGGCTAGGCTATCTGGCCAGTGAGCCCCAGGGATCAGCATTCCCATCCCCCTTGTAGCTCTAGGATTCTAGGGCTTTGTCTTTACACAGATACTTGGGGCCTTGGGTTCTCAGCTCCTCATGCTTGTGCAAACACTTTCCCCATTGAGCTACCACCTAAGCTCTCAACTCTCTAAGGACTCATGTCCCAAGATATCAAGTCCTGGTCTTTCCTAGTGGACCCTGGCTCTCCAGGAGGTGAGGACTAGTAAGAGATGTACAAAAGGCACCTGCATCCACTCCACCAAGGTTCTCCCCCTGGGGTCCTCCCTCCCTCCTCCTATCCTTTCTGACAGCTTTGCTGGCCCTAAGACTGTTGCTTTCTTAGTCTCTCTTGCACTTGGAAGATCATCAGTGCCAGGCGGAACTATACTCCAGAGTGGAACTATACTCCAGATGCCATGATGGGCATGGAGAAAGAAACTTCTAGACTAAGGAGGTACCTGTGTGCCCAGGAAGCTGAGTATCACAGTGGAAGAGGCTCTCTCTCCTACTTTGGCACCTCCGTATCCCCTACGCATGTGGTCTGTGGATACCCCTTTCTGAATGTGATGTTTTCAGCTCACACCGACTTGCTGGGCCCTTCTGACTCTGCCTACTGCCCCAGCCCATTCTACAGCACCGATCCTTTCTCATCTCCATCTTTATTGGGAGGACCCTTCCTTTAACTTTTGCTTGGCAACTCCATGGTCCCACCATGTCCTTCCTGGCCACCATTCCCATCTAAATACACACATCTGTTCCTGTTATCTTCTTCACCAATTAGCTCCAGACTCATCCTATTGTCGCCATGGGATAAAAAGTCACATACTTAGGCTGTAAGACCCTAAACCTCCATGCTTTCCCATGGCCCATCTTTGTCGCGTCCGCTCTGCCAGGGGCACTCTTGTCTTCCCCTCCTGTTCTTTGAGATATCGGCTCTGGAGGCATCACTGACTTTTCTCTCTGTCCTAGATTCTCACTCCCATGTGCCTTGCTGATATGAGCTGAGGCACAGAACCCTAACTGTGGAGTCAGCCTGAGTTCAAATTCTCTCACCAAACCTATTTGTCTTTAAAAACAGAAGTGGCTCAGCACTACAAAGCAGGAGATCACTTAAATTTGTAATTGCTGAGAAGCGAGCCTAACACAGAGCAGATGTTAGGCTGTCCCTGACCGCCAGGGGCTCTTGTTCTCATCCACTGGGTTTACCCTGTGACCGAGGGCCTGCCTGACAGAGCCAGATGGAGTAAGTATATGGTATCTGAGTGACAACCATGTCCCCACAGGCTTCCATCATGACAGGCACTGTACAGTCCGTGGCTGTGGATGGCAGGCCTGGCTCTCGACCATGGCGCCGGAGCCGGGAGGTCCGAACTTCCTCTGAAGACCTGCAGGAGCTGCTGCTACCAACGCCCCTGGAGATGCACAGGGTTGGTGTTGGGGGCTGCAAGCAGGCATAAAGTATGGGCACTGGGTACCTTGAGGACTTTATCTGCTTGGGGGATCCTACCCCTTGTTGGGCTTTATTATTTCTCATCATAAAACAGAGAGAGACTTAGGGGCTGGAAAGATGACTTAGCAGCTAAGAGAACTGCTGTTCTTTCAGAGGGCCCAGGTTTGATACCTGAGACTCATACCAGGTAGAAACCATCTGCTCTGCTGCTCTCCAGTAGCACCAGGCACACAAGGAGTACACAGACATACATGCAGACAAAATATCAAACACAAGATAGCTGGTTGTGGTGGCACATGCCAGTAGGATTTGCTGAAGGAGGCAGAGGCAGGAGGATCACGAGTTAGAGGCCAGCCTGGGCTACACATTTAGCCAGGCAGTGGTAGCATATGCCTTTAATCCCAGCACTTGGGAGGCAGAGGCAGGTAGATCTCTGAGTTCGAGGCCAGCCTGGTCTACAGAGTGAGTTCCAGGACAGCTAGGGCTACACAGAGAAACCCTGTCTTGAAAAACAAAACAAAACAAAAAAAACAAACCAACCCATATGATAATAAAATTTTTAAAAAACCAACCAACCAACCAAACAGCAACAACTAAAATACTCAGGGAATTTTTATTAGGTTAGGTTTTCTGTAACTCTCACTGTTTAAGTAATTACACCCCATACCTGCATACAGACACACCTGTGATACACAACAAGCATTTTCCAGCAAACTTCTTATTCCTGTATGCATGTATGCATAAAAATTTGTATGCTACATACACAAGTCCATGCACACATATTAAAGTTACATTACATATATGAATATATGGGAATGTACAGTAGGTAGAGATATTCTCTATCTACAGGTTCTGAATTCAGTCCACCAATCACAGATCAAAAGTACTCAGGGAAAAGCTGGACATCATGGTACAGGTCTTTAATCTCAGCAGTTGGGAGGAAAAGGCCAGAGGATCTCTGAGTTAAAGGCCAATCTGATCTACATAGCAAGTTTCAGGCCAGCTCTACATAGCAAGAACATATCTCAAAAAAAAAAAAAAAGTATTCTAGGGGAAAAAAAATCTGTACTGATCATGGGCTTGACTTTGACTTTGGACTTCATTCTGGGAACAGAACATTTATATAGCACCGATGAACGGTTTCAGAGGCCTTCTCGAGACAACTTAAGCAGGTGGACAGGCAGGCACAGGTTCTGTGCAGATCCTACACCAGTGAGCCTCTGCAGATTTGGGGATCCTCATAGGGTCCAGGAGCTGATACCCTACAGATACCAAGAGAGCAGTTAGCATGCTGCTGCAGGCAGGTGACCGACATCACCTTCCCACACTACTTGCATCTCTTGCACCCATGTATATCTGTACGAGGACCATGACATCAGGGCACATGCCAAGTCCGGGGTTTTGCCCTGGATGGTGAAACACCATGATCTCTTGCTCCCCATTCTGAGGGACTCCTTAGGTATGCACATGGTAAGCTGCATATGGCAAGGCAAACATCATAAGGCTCAACAGGCTGCTGAGGGCAGCCTGGAGTATGGCCAGTTAGTAGGCTGGGCCTGAATCCCAGGGACATAATGGGAGTTGGAGTAAAGGTCACCCCTTCTCCCCACAGGTGACCCTGCACAAAGACCCCGTGAGGAACGACTTTGGTTTTAGCGTCTCAGATGGCCTCCTGGAGAAGGGTGTCTATGTCCACACTGTGCGCATTGACGGGCCAGCTCAGCTTGGAGGCCTGCAGCCCTTTGACCGTCTCCTGCAGGTAACCCAGAGGAATCCCAACACTGGCCCAGGGTTAGAGCCCTATTCCGTAAGTGTGCATGGAAAGGCCAGTGGGATGAGTCAGGTGAGGCTGTTCCCGTCAGAGCTGAGATGTCATTGACTGTGGACTCCTTGATTGATGGAGGGGCTGCTTATCTAGTTAACTGTCCCTCTGAGATACATGACCTCTATAGGTCCATAGGTTCCATGACATAGGAAATCACCTTGCTTTTCTGAGGTCACTCCAAAACATTAGATGACAGATCCTTTCCCAACCCACCGACCAGAACCAATCCTATGATCTAACAAAAAGGGATGCTGGGAAAGAAAGCTTTGCCTAACTTAGCCTCCCTAGAATTCCCTTCCCTTGCTGAAGCCATTTTTTTTCCCTTATAGTATTTGTTCTAAATGTACCTAAATTTTGTTTTCTTCTATTTCTGGGTGAGTGCAGGACTTCATTTCAGGAAAATCACAGTTTTGATGTATCAATGAGAAACACAGCTCTTGCTTCAAAGGGAATGAGAGAGTTCACTCTGGAGCCATTAGTGGTTGAAATTAATACATTAAAAAAAAAACTAGTGGATATATCAGGTAGGCTGATTATAGCAGATCAGAAATACATGTTTTAGGCCCCAGATGCCATCTAATGCCATTCTTAGTTTGGGGGTTTGGTGGAAGCTAGTGGTCACTTGATCATTGAAAGGATGTTAGGTCAGGCATAAGTGGACAAGGAATGACTTATTCAATGGGAGCTCAAGATAAACTTCAAGCTTTGGTCCTGGAATATTCCAGCCTCTCTCCAGCTCTAGCCAGTCTTATAGGTGCAGCTTCTCTCCAGAACTTTCATTCACGGGGACTCTGTCCCTCGGTTGTGCACTGTGTAGGTCAACCATGTTCGCACTCGGGACTTCGACTGCTGTCTGGCGGTACCACTCCTGGCAGAGGCTGGGGACATCCTGGAACTGGTCGTCAGCCGTAACCCACTGGCACAGAGCCGCAGGACACCAGGAGCACCAGGCCCCAGTAGTCCCCAGATGCTCTGAAGTCACTATGTAGCTCAGCTGGAGGAGTGGCCTCCAGTCATCCAGTTATGGTGTGCAGATTCCACACCTGGTAGAGTGGCATCTTCAAGTTGGATCTCGGAGAGCCTCATGGGAAAGGCGTCATCCCTGCTGCTCAGCCAGGAGAGCTCAGCTCCCATCTCAGAGTGGCAGGAGGAATGGGGACAGCCCAGCTCAGTGCGGCAACTAGACTGAGCTGCCAGTGCTTCCCATCCTGGGAGGCTAATAAGTAGGAGGTGGACAATCCTGGTCTATGGCAGGAGGCATTCAGTGACCCAGCTGTACAGATGGTACCCAGTGCACAGGGACCCTGCCACCAGGAAAGATATGGCACAAGAACAGTGTCCGCCCTTCTCCCAAATGGTGGTGTTTTGAGAGCCTCCAGCATCCCCAACCATACTGAAGAACCCCAATTAGGAACATCTGGGGTGCTAGAGAATGCTTGCCCTTTCCTTCAGGTTGGTCGTTCAATCATTTCCTTTTCTGGGTGATTCCGAACCCCAGAGCAGAGCTGTGGCCATCAA
The DNA here is from genome assembly GCF_008632895.1 of Mastomys coucha. NCBI lineage: Eukaryota > Metazoa > Chordata > Mammalia > Rodentia > Muridae > Mastomys > Mastomys coucha. The sequence goes on along the minus strand of NW_022196903.1, from coordinate 85,498,584 downwards.
CCCTCCTGAGCCACAAAACCTTAGTCCAAGTCCCCGTCCAGAGAAAGGGCACTGCTCAGGTCAAAAGGTCCAGGAGCATCCACTCACCTGCCATTCCAACAGATAACCATGGAAATAAGGCTGAGCCACAGCTATGCCCCTGATCCCATCCATGGAAGAGAGGAAGAAGAAAGAAGCTGAGATGGAGGGAGGTCGGCTGAAGGACAAGAGAGTAGCAAGAGGGAGCAGTGTCCAAAGAGGCTACACAAGGAGGTCCCCAGCATCCCTTAACTCTGGGTTCCTCCATCTCTGCCAAGCAGAACCCTTCCAGCTTCAAGCAAGACTCAAGACACTTCCCAGTGGTCTGGGCTGGCTTGGAGACTGGCTTCCTGTTTGTCCAGCTCAAGGTCTCAAGGACCCAGGGGGCCTCCAACCCCACCTCATCACCCCTCTCTGCTCTTGAAGCTCATTGCTGGAAAGAACTCCCTGTTAAGAGGACAGCTGGGGCCCTAAGAAGCCATTCTTTTCCCCAGTTCCCTTGGCTGAGTAACCTTGAGTAAATCTGACAGACACAGAGCGAACTCCAGCCGCCCACTCAGACCTGTCAGCTCTCTGCTTTTCCTCAGCTTCCCCCCATACCCTGCCCTTCATGCTGGCCTCCCCAGGGACCCTAATGCCTGGGTCCAGGTAACCCAGTGTCTCTACTTTCACTGCCCCAGGGTAAAAAGATACTACCCACCCATCATGGGCACCAAACGAACTAAGACCTTCGGCTTCGAGGGCAGGTAAATGGCACAGCAGAGAGGTGACTCCTGGCCACCAGCACACCTGATGCTGGGTGACCTTGGGCAGATGGCTCAGCCTCTCTGGATTTCTGGTGTGTGGCATGACTGACTGTACCCTGAAAGCCTCTTAGCTTGGAAAATCTGTGTTCCACTTAAAGACTCCAGGCTCCGAAAATGCAACCACTCGACCACTACCCTCTCCCCGGGCTGAGGCTCTCCCATCCTCCCAGATGTATGCAACTAGGCCAAGCGGGTGGACCTTCTGGCCGTGGCCTGAGGCCTTCTCATATGCAATATCCCCCCTGGCTTCTCACAGGGGTGTTTGCCCCACATAACATCCCTAGCCCCCTCCCCAGTGAGCATCCTGCCTGCCTATGCATTTTGGGTACCTCCCCTGTGACACCCATCCCCAGAGCTGTATTTTTCTCTGGCTAAGATTAGAACATATTCCTTGTAAAGTATTTTTCTATGCGGGTTTTCTTAGGGCTCCCAGGAAGCACCCAGCACACCCATGGCTCCACTGCACAGGCTGTTCCTGGTCTGTCTGGGGCCCACGTAAAAATCTTTGTCCCACCAGGCATCGCAGTGACTGGGGGGCGGGGGGAAGTTGAGTGCTGTTGGGGTGATTTTGTAATAAAATTGGTTAAATGCACAAAGTAGGTTGTTTGCTTTATAAAAATAACAGGCTAGCAAGGTTCAGCTTCTGTATGGATCTTGTAGCCTCTCAACTTCTTTTCATTCATTCATTCATTCATTCATTCATTCACAAAGCGGTCCGTGGAGCTGAAGAGATGGCTCAGTGGTTAAGAGCTCTTGGTTCTCTCAAAGAGGACCTGGTTCCTAGAACCCACGTGGTGGGTCACAACCATCTGTGACTCTATTCCCAGGGGAGCTGATACCCTCTTCTGACCCCTGCAGGCATGAAGCACACATGTAGTGCATATATGCACTACATATATATGTATGTATACACACACAGAGGCAAAACATTCATATACATAAGATGAAAAAAAATCTTTAAACAAAAGATACTGGCCCACTTTGGGGGCTGGAGAGATGGTTTAGTGCTTAAGGGCATTTACTGCTGCTCTTCCAGAGAACCTGGGTTCAGTTCCCAGCACCCATGTTAAGTAGCTCACAACCACCCATAACTCCAGCCCTAGACCGAAATCCTCTTCTGGCCTCCATTAGCACTGTGCTTATGTGCACATATCCACCACACACATACACACACACACACACTAAATAAAAATAAATCTTATAAAAACCCAGCTACTGTACATCCTAGTGAAGACATAGGCATCCTAGTGAGCTGGTCATAGAGTCATAAAGGCACAAAGACGAGTGAAGACAAAACCTACTGGAACAGAGTAGCCGGGCTGAGGAGAGCTGCAGTCCAGGCAGGGCTTCTCTGAAGGGGTGATAGTTTAGGACAGAAGCCAGCCCTGCACAGACCTAGAGGAAGTGTCCTGGGTAGAGTTGGGGGTGGCGAGTGCCACAAGTGCAAAGCACCCATGGTATAAATGAGTCTGGCAGGTTCTAGGGCCCAAAGGGGTGGAGGCACTGGAAACTAGGCTGTGGGGTGGGATGCGTCTTAGTTTGTGCGGCCAGGGGATCTTTGGCCTTGATGAAGGGAGTTGTGGCTCCCAAGTCTCGAGGACCCAGGGTGAAGTAAGTTCTGGGGTCCAGAGAACAAGGCCAGGCCTGTGGAATGGAGGAAACTTGGAGCTCTAAAGGCAGACAGAAGCTGTTCCCTCTGGGTGTCAGTGCATAGAACTGAGGGCTAGCACCGTCCACACAGCCTATAAGCCAAGCACAGTTTTGAGCACTTTGTAAGAACTGGTGGGATCCTCCCAGCAGCCTTCAGGGGAGGAACCAAGGCTAGAAGGTTAAGTGATTTGCCTGAAGGTGTACAGGTAGTGTGGGTGGAGCCAGGATCCAAACACAAGCCAAATGGCTAAGACACACAAAGGGAGAGAGGCAGACACAGGCCATCAAAAAGGCTGTGGGAACATAGTGGTGAGGTGCTCTTTTAATATGACACTGTCTATGAAACCAGCCAGAGCAGACCCATAGTCCTCATCCACCCCAGATCTGGGTGGAAAGTCTATGTTACCCCGGAACAAACCCCTTGTCTGGGAGCTTCCCATCAACACCTCTCATCTCTGTGGATGCAAGGAACAGCCTGTATATGAAAACCTGAAATCCAAAGTGCTCCAAAATCTGAAACTGAGGGCATCAACACCCCAACACAGTGGATAATTCACACCCGAAGTCATGTAACAACCCAGCCAAGACAAAGGAGCTGTAGGACCTGAAGGAAAATCAATTCCATGACTGTCTGCTTAAAGCAAGCTACATTAGAACTGGCTAGCCAGCTGCTGGTCTGAAAGTGAGGTTTCAGAGGGCACTACCTCATTAACTTTTGAGGGAAGGGTTAAGATTAACAAAACAAAACAAAACAAAACAAAACCCCACAGCTGCCAAGATAATTTCTTATTGGCACCTGGACAGAAGAGTGGGGGACACAGGGCTCAAGGCTACCTGTGAGAAGTGCAAGCATGCATCATGTGCAAGGGAAGGCATCAACCTATCCGGGAAGACACATTTTTATAAGCCAAGAGGACAATCATATGTCACAGGTTCAATTTAGCAAGGCAAAGGAATGGGTATATATCATGGGGTCACTAGGTTGAAAAACATGGTCTTCAGGATACATTAAGCTTAAAAAATGTAAACTTGCCGGGCAGTGGTGGCACACGCCTTTAACCTCACTCAGCACTTGGGAGGCAGAGGTAGGCAGATTTCTGAGTTTGAGGCCAGCTTGGACTACAGAGTGAGTTCCAGGACAGCCAGGGCTACACAGAGAAACCCTGTCTCGAAAAACAAACAAACAAACAAAAAGAAAATGGAAACTTAATCGTGTAAGGTATGAAGACTTAGTAAGAATGTATAACAATGTAGCTCCTCCACAAGAATGTGGTTCCTGCTTTGGTTTCACTGCACCAGGCTGTGGGGTGGGGGTGGCCAAATCCCAGTTATAAGCTCGGCTTACAAGCACCAGGACCCAAGTTTAATCAAAATCCATGTTAAAATGTCAGGTGGGGCCTAGGGAACAGTTTAGTGGTTGGAAGCTCTTGCTGCTTTTCCAGGAGATCGGGTTTGGTTCCCAGCACCCACATGGGCAGCTCACAACCACCTGTTAACTCTATCTTACAGGGGCTCTGATGCTTTCTTTTAGTCTCTATGGGCACTGCATCCACATGCACAGACCAACACCAAAAGCCAGGTGCAACAGTTCTTGCAATCTCATAGCTGGGGAGAAGAGAGAGTGAGTCCCTAGGACTCCCAGGCCAGCCTGTTCTAATTAGCCAGCCCCAAGCTAGTGTCTGAAAAAAATCAAGGTTAGCAAATGCTCTTAACAGCTGAGCCAGCTCTCCAGCCCCAGTGAAATCCCTTTATAAACTGTAAAGTGCTGGCCAAAATGTTGAGGTGAACTGGCCACTCTGAAACACACCAGACATTCTTGGATTTTAAAAAGGAAATGTTTATTGTTGTGTTACAAGGTGATTATAAACTCCTCTAAAAAAAGCAAAGATGGATTTAAAATATCAATATACATATTCATCTAAAAAGCAAAAGAGGAAAAAAAAAACCAAAACCCTGCAAAATGCGGGGTTGTCGTAATTAAACATACACAGAGCTTGTATACTGCAAGACAGGTCACACACCAAGGATCCTTCAAACACAAACGCTCCTCCCCTTCTTGGTTGGTTTCAGGTTTTGTGTGTGTGTGTGTGTGTGTGTGTGTGTGTGTGTGTGCGCGCGTTTGTTTTTTTGTTTTTTGTTTTTTACAAAAGTTTAAAATATCTTAAAAATATTTTGAAGTTTTTAAAAAATGTCCTGATGAGCCAGACATATTTCTGAAGGAGGCAAAACCCACGTTCTCAGCTTTTTTTCTTGTGCTAAATACAGTCACAGTTGTTAGGGATTGGAAAGATTAATTGGTTTTTAAAAAAAAAAAAAAATGGAACTACCATCTCATTTTGAAGCCAAATATATAACAAGATGCTCTATCCTTCAGGGAACATGCCAGAACATGCCTGTAATGACACCACCACCACTCCTCCCTCCCAGAGAGCATGGACAGCCAGTTTCCTGTGAAGGCCTGACTCCTGGGAGATCAGATGGAGGAGGGGAGGAGGCACTGCTCTGGCTTCCGGGACACCCCTCTCCATCTTGGAGTATCTGGGTTTTGTTGTGTGTGTGGTTTGGGGCTTGATGAAGGAGGGGTGTGCACACAGAGGTATTTACAAATGTCCATAAGGACAGGGGGTCTCAGGTTTGAGTGGGACTGTGAGGGGCCTTCTCTAAGGTGCCTTCCTGGCTTGTGTCTGCATCTTGGAGAGAGGAACTGGGCTGGCACCTGTTAGACTGGTTGCTAGAGCATTGCCCCGTGCAGAGGGGCGGGGCTGGAATGCTGTGGGCCGTGGCAGTGACTCCCTGTGATAAGAGAAAGCCCCATTTCTGTGCAGAGAAGGCACATGCTGCTTTCTCCTCATGCGTTGCCATGATCTGCATGGCTTTCCAGGGTGGGGTATGGAGCTGAGGACTGGAGGCCAGAGGCAGAGAAGGGAAGAAACCCTCTCTGGCTACTTCCTGCATAGCCCTGGGCTACATGGAGGTCAAAGGCCTACCCACACAGCCTGGCTAAGGTTCTTCATACTAGCGATGATGTCTTTGGCCCTCAGTTTCCTGTGGTACAGTTTGAGGGAAGGGTGCATCAATTCCTACTTCCCAATGGCTTTGGAGGGAGGGAGGAAGGAAGGGTGGTGTGGGGCCCTGGGTGAGCAGGACGGTGAGGTGTTCCATGAATATGGGGCAAGGGCCCTCATCAGCTCTGGCCTTTGGTTGACAGGGAAGGCTTGACAGTTTGCTTAGGCAATGCCCTGGTCCTGCCTTCCCTCTATTATGTCTTGGAGAGCCTGGAGCTACATAAGATTCAAATGTCCAGTTCCACTTAGCTCACCTTGTAAGTCCCCATGCTAGGCCTATTCTGTTTACATAAGTGCCTTGGATGGGGCCCTCTGGGGTTGTCCACAGTGCTCAGCAGGGATCCTCCACTTGGGAGATCACATAACTCTTAGGACCAAATAACATCTCCCAGGAGAGGTCTCCTGGGCCCACCTAAAGTCCTCATCTAAACCTGGCAATGTTCCTTGCTTCCTGTCTCCATCTGACAGGCAGGACAGGATCTGGCCTGTTCTAGGCCAGGGCTGGTTGGTGAACAGCTTAGCCCTCTCTCCAGGAGGCAGGCGGACCAGAGTCACGAGCTCTACTTCAAAATGTTACTTACATGCAGACGTGAAAAGACAAGAATCACAAGAGTCGTCAGGGCCAGGGGTGGGGTGAGGAGGGTATTGAAGACAGGTGAGGGGACATTGTTGGGGAGTGGGCTCGGGAGGTGGCTGGCCTTCCATCCAGGCAGGGCCTGGGGACTTGGCCCGCTGTGTCTTTGGTCTAGAATTCAATCTGGGAATGATTAAAAAGGCCTTTCTCAGACCATTTCCAGAGTGGTGCCATTTGTCTGCCAACCCCAAAATACTGAAGGCTCGCCAGGGGGGTGTGCCCGGTGGGGGTTAGGGGTAGGGTAGACGGGCATGACCACAGACATTGCCACAGCTGGACGAGCCTCCCTCTCCCTTACACTTCACCTGTCTTTCAATCACCCACAGTGGTTACTTTTGAGGTTCCATCGAACAAAAGAAAACCAGGGTACATTACAAGTCGGTAAAATCGGGGAAGGAGAACTCCAAACACTCAAAATAACACAAGAACAACCAGAAATACACAGGACAACAGGAACACAGTACAATCATGGGTGGCTGAGTCAACAACCACTGGAAGAGGATTATAGGGTCACTTGGCAGAGTACATTGCTTTGGAGACAGAAAAACGTCTGTACATTTGTCAAAGAAGTTCAGGATGGCACAGTTGGGCCCAGTGGAGGCTGGGGTGAAGGTGTAGTGCCCTCTCCTGGTTCAGAAGGAAACAGCCCTGCCTGATGCTGGGCAAGCTCTGGAGTACTGACCTCATCTCTGTGGAGACAGCTTCAATGGACAAAACTTCCCTTTGCCTTCTCTCTGCGGTTCCCTCTGGGCAAACACCTGTCCCAACAGCCAACGCAGTGGCTTGGAAATTCTCTGAGGTCACTACCAAGTTGGCTCTGTACTTGAACTCAGATCCAGGGTCTACAGCCCCTTGGAGCACTCCTTGCTGGGAGCTGGATGGTTCTGGGGTGGTGCCTTTAACAAGTTTGTCAAGAGGCAAAGAAGAAAAGAGCCCTCCTGGGGCACACTTGCCAGCCTGGGGCACACTCACCCTCCTGAGCTGCTAACATCGTTTGGTCCACTAGCCTCCTGCCTCTGGCCCTCACCAACATACATTCTTCTTGGGGAATGCTCTGGTCATCACCCGCATGACGTCACACAAATACCGAGACACTTCCTGAATGTGATCCCCACCCGGAAGCCCCAGCAGCTCCTGTGGACTGGCTCCAGGCAACCATACTGGGTGCTCAAGAAAGGACGGGGATTCTGCCTGGGCCTGCAGAGGCTCCCAGACCCAAGCCCCCTTCTTACCAGACACTCAGACGTCCCTACGTCCCTACCTCTAAAACCCACGGTAGTTCCGACAGTCCCACTGAGTACCCGCCCATTGCTTCAAGGGCAGGCGTTGGCCCTGTTACAACCGCTTCAGCTGCTCTCAGATCTATCCTTCATGCTGAGGGTGGGGCCATTATTTTGGCATCTTTCCTGTTGGCTGAGGAAGAGTGAGGGTCTCCCCACCCTCAGGTCTGTTCAGCAGTTGGGGGCTACCTTTCCTCAGCTGTGTTCTTCCTCCTGAACCAGCTCAGAAGGGACTACACCTTTCTTGAAGATGTATCCACCATCGTAGGAAAATTCCACCCAGCATTTAGTATTTTTCTTTTTTTCTCTTTTTCGTTTGTTTTTTGGGCAGAACTTTCTGCCAGCTATATAAGCACCGAAGAATTGCTTTTGAAAAAACGAGATCCGTTGCTGGCAAGACCAATTCAAGTGGCAAAGTGTATGACAGACTCTAAGTATATATAGTTATATGTTAAAAAAATACAAAGAAAAATTTACCAAGTTCCCATAAAATACATCGAAATCAATATGAAAGTCCATCCTCTCCCCAGGACATAGGCCCATGAGTTTTCTTTTTTGTACAAAATATCCCCCAAACAAAACAAAATACACATATACAGACACACAGGATACATACACACACACATAGAGTAACATTTTCTGTGACAATTAAAAAAAAAATCCTAGTACAAATATAAAGCTCTGTAAACCTGGTCCTATGAGAATCTAACGTTAGTAGTAAACAGCAGGAAAGCGGCGCCTGTCACATGGCCCGGACCTCACATCATGGTCTCCACAATGACGTGACTGGGTTTCATGAGTGCGCCGTTCATGAGGGTCACTCGGGAGTGAAAGGGTGTGGCCCCTTCGCGCTCCACAGCCCAGCGGTTGGGCTCCCTGGGAGTTATCAGGTATTTGACTCTCTGCAAAAGAAAGAGGAGGTGATCAGAAGCGGATTAGGGAGGGTCCTTCCCACTCACCTCCACAACATCCCAGGGTACTTGCTCTATGGCATCTGGCCAACTGCTACCCTTTCTGGCCCTTTTGTGGATCTTTTAAAAATGGAGGGGAATGGTAAAAATGGAGAGCTTCCTCAGCCAAGCTCTGTATTCGTGCTTACAGACAGGGTACACACAGGACATCCACAGGCAGATTTCTTTCCCCTGAGGAGTTGAGTCCTGTCTCCCTGTGGTTTATTCTCCCTGGTTTCTCTGACTTTCTGTTTCTACGGTGTCTTAGAGTTGGAAAACTGACCTAACCCTCACCTCTCCTCCAGCCCCCACTCCCAAGAAGAAATGTGTACTCCTTGGCCTCCCAGAGCCTTCATGAGACAAGGAGCCCCCTCTTCTGAAGACTTGGGCCTGGGAGACCACTGCAGGGAGGAGTGGTCCTTTCAGAGAGGAGCCTACAGGAGAATTCTCAGACACTCTAGCCATGAAGCCCAGGCTTCTCAGAGTGTTGACTGATCCATGGAACTGGGGAGGGAAGAGCTAGCTCTGCAGGGACTCTAGGAAGTCACCAGCAGAGTGGGAGTGGAACTTGGCTCCTGCCTCCTGCCTACTTCCTGCCGGGTGTCTGCTCTGACTGAAACAGGCCAGCAGTTTTAAAAAAAAAAAAAAAAAAACCCGAAAACAAGAAAGGAACAAAAGGCCCTCCTAGGTATTTACATCCAACCGTAGCCAATTTACAAGTGGGAGAGCTGCTCAAAGCCTGCATGTGCCAGGCCTGGTGTTCTCCTTGGCACGAGGAGTTTCAAAGGACTTGGGAGAAGCGGCTTATTTAAAAAGACATCATTTCACTGGAGAATTCACATTTCCACATTCTCTCGGAGGGAAAAAAAGCACCCAAACAAACAAATACAAGACCTGGTAACTCCACGCCATGCCCCTCCCACAGACATTGGTGCTGCCTCAAGCAGGTAGACTCCTCCTCACCGACCTAGCCTACCTGCCTGCTAGCTTTCAACCTGGCCCCTCTTGCACTGGAACACTGGGCTCTCAATGCAAAGTGGGAAAGCATACCCAGCTGGCAGCCACCCCGCTGTCTGAGAGGAAGCACAGTCTGGTCTGGAACCCTGGCCCGGCTGGAGATTCTGATAAACTCTACCACTTGCTACTTCACGATTAGCGGGGCACCAGGATAGCTTGTGCTGCCAGGGTGGGGGCTGCGGCTCTCTCCTGCAGTGGGGAGACATCCTTCCCGGCTGCTCCTCCCTTCCCCAGCAGCTCACTCTGAACAAACCTGTGTGCACAGGCCAAACCAGCCTCTTAAAATGGGGCTTCAAGCCAGACAGTGGGGTGTCTACCCAGAATCCCAGCACTAGGGAGGCCTAAGGCAGGAGAGCAGAATGTTTGAGGCCAACTTGGACTTGAGTGAGTTCTAGGCCAGCTTGGGCTATAAATTTACATACCGTCTCAAAAACCAAAATAACAACCCCCACAACTTAGTGACTGCTACAAAAACTGCAACCAGAACATACCTCTAAAGACCCCTGCAAAGTCCAGCTAACTCATGTCTGGGTACTAATATCCATTTAGGGTGACGGGAGTTGGACCACCTGGAGGGTTCGGAGCTGGCACTGCAGCTGCCTGTGTGTCTGGAGCCCACTGTTTCAGCACCAACAACAGAGATGGTTGCTTTGACTCTGGCTTTAATGGTGGGAGAGCTGAGGTCCCAGCCCCATTCCTCTACACTCTAGGGAAGCCGTCTGATGCCCTGGCTCCTTCCGTGTCTCCTCTCCACCCCTCTCCTAGCCAATACAGCCCCCTCCACAGGAGGAAGCCTGGGCCAACTCAAGGGGGAGCCAGGGCCCCAGGACATCCTGGCTCCAGATTCTTTGAGAATAAAAACAGCCCAAAATAAAACGGTGGGGCCTTGGAGCTGGCCCAGGTGCAAAGGTTGAAGTGGATTCTGAGAAAGGGATTTCATGGAAAGAGCAGGGGATTGCCAGGCCTGGAGGCTCCCACATTGTGGGAAGAATTCCTAAGGAGGTTGGGGGGAAGAGAAGGGGCGCCATGAGGAGACAGGCAGTCCCAGAGGCTGGGAGCAGGGCAGAGGTGGCGGCACACCCCAGCAGAGGGTGGCATGGTTGGGCAATGCTGGGCTTCCTTTCCAGAACTTAGCTCCTGCCCTGACTCAGAACAGAGATTCCCACAGCCTTTAACTTGGCACATGAGGCCTCTGTCCCCTCTCTAGCCTAGCGATTGACCCTCTATACCCCACACCAGGACCACATTCTACCTTATACTATATTGGGCACATTCCTCTTAAGTTCATGGCCCACTTTAAATGTCACCACCAAGCCTTCTCCAATATGAATGGCACCGGTCTGTCTTCCCACAGCACACTCCTGCCTTTCATGGGGTTAAGAAAAAAACCTGGGACTCAGAGAGGGTGAGCATCCTGCCTAATGTCACAAAGAAACCAACACTGTCTGTCTTCCACCTCCCATTGCCCACGCCTAGTGCTCACCACGCGGAGCGGTCCCTCCGTCCGGCAGAGGAGGATGACAATGACCAAGGGGATACACAGCATGGAGGAAAGGGCCAGGCCCCAGCCCAGCCCGATTGCCCAATCAGGGTACCGGTAGATTTTGTTGTAGGTCAGGGGTACATACTTGACAAGCGAGAAGATGAAACATCCCTGTGGAGAGATGGGGCCGGTCAGAGGGTCTGTAGGCATTTGAGAGTGGTGTGGACTTTACTTGGGGTAGGGCCTCTCTCTCCTTTATCCTTACTATGGAGATGGAGTGGTATTGTGCCTATGAATCTCTCCAGGGAAAATCTGACCAAGTCACCTGCTCATCCTCCGCTGGCTCCCCAGGTCAGCTCATAGCTGACCCCTCCCTTTTTTATCTACCCCCACCCATCAAGGCTCTTTCCGGCTCTTTTGCATGTGCCCAGGGCCTTAACACAGGCCGCTTCCTCCTGCCCATCCTTTTTCCTTCATCTTTTCACCTGACTTCCACTCCAGTGCGCTGGCCTTACTTACCCAGGCCCCAGCTTTTCCCTCCAGAAGCAATGTGGCTCTGATACCCAGAGTTCGGCTGTTTCCCTCCCTGCAGAGCCGTGGTTCTCAGCCTTCCTGATATTGCTGCAGCCCCTTTAGGACCTCATGCTGTGGTGACCACCCCCCAGCCATGAAAAATTTTTGTTGCTACTTCACAACTGTAATTGTGGTATTGTTATGATTCATCTTGTAAATGTCTGTGCTTTCCAATGGTCTTAGGTGGTCCCAGTGAAGGGGTGGGGGGTGTTAAGAACCACCACTGTAGAGCATCTCTCTTTTAACACCAGATGTGGCTCTAGATGTACACAGCAGGTACACCATAAATGCCAAAGGCATAGATGAGCACTGGGCAGCCAGTGGCCTAAATGCCATTATCTCTTGGCACACTGGTCTGGTCCCAGTGACAGGATGTAGACCCGGCCTTGGTCCTGAAAAGAACAGTAGGTCCTGAAAAGAGCTCTGAACCCTAAGGCCATAAGGAGTCTACCTTTGCCTTTGAGGGACACTCTGGCTCTGGAGGAACTGGCCTTGGTATCCTTCTCCTCAGAAAATGAGGCACCCTCAGGGAGTGCCACGGCAAAACCCATCCAGTACTCACTGCCTAAAATCAGGAGACGGTGGTGCATGGTGGGGACGGGTGGCCCACAGAGCCTACCCTTCTCTTGCTTTCTGCCTAGAAAGCTGTGACTTCCATAAAGTGAGCCCCCACCCCTCCCCCTGAGGGGGGTGACTCTGGTCTGTACCTAGGCTTTCCAGCAGGGGGCCTCATTCTGCCACCAGAGTTGCAGTCTACCTCTGGTCCAGAGGATAGGAAACCGGACATCAATGTGAGAAGAACCCCAGGCACAAGCAGCTGTGAACAAGGACAGCCTGTGCCCAGCTGACTGCCACTCTACCTGGGTTGGGCCTCCAGTGGCTGTCTGCAGTCTCTTGACTTTGCTGGAGAGTATGTGTGCCAAGAGCCGCAATCAGGCTCATCAGATTCTCAACGGTCACCTGCACTGAGGTCTCTCACATCAGGGTCTCCTTGTCACAGAGGTGACAAGGTGAGGTAAAGAAACTTGAGACCCAGACAGAGGAGTGAACTAGCATGTCCGCTTGGTCTGGCCTGGGTGTAGAGGTCACAGGAGAGGGGACCGGTTAATTGCTAAGCACTGGTTTTAAAGCAAAGGACGTCTGGATTCCCCAAGGTGCTGACCAGGAACAGCAGTGTTACAGTGAGGAGTACAAGTGGAACTCCCACACACGATGATCCCTAGGGCGTTGGCCAGGATCTGCTTGTGAAAGCAGAATCTCAGAGAAGGTACCCACACAAACATCAAGGCCAGCTCCAAGGTGGCGGGCAAAGGACAGCAGCTTGGCCTAGCGTCCCTGACACTGCCCTTCCTGCTTCCTCTTCATCACAAACTCCTATTGGTCCTACAAAACCCTACGCAACCAAGGCAACATAGAATAAACCGCCCCCACTGCCCCAGGTAGAGCTGAAGCTAGCTTTATCGGAGCCCACAGAATGCAGGAGACCACAAGGTGAAAATGTCAGGCCGGGGTGAGACTTACAACACAGAGAGCTGGAGTGACGACAGCCCAGCTGTACTTCATCCAGGGCCCAGGCCGATAGCCAATCATGTCCTCAATACCGTCATATAAGTTATCACCGCCTGCAAGAGATAGCAGTGGGTCCCCGGTGACACGGTGGCCAAAGCCAGAATAGCCCCGGGGAGCAATGCAGCAGGGGTCACCCCCTCTAACTACCAGGCCCATATCTCCACACCAAGCATGGCCATGTGACACTCAGTGCAGCTGGGTACCTGCATTTTGCTGAAAGTCTTAGACAGAGCCTACGTCTTAGCGTGGCCAAACCCAGTTCTCTGAGAGATCAAAATGGACCACTTCTGGGCCAAAGACTAGGTCACCCTGGGTTCTGAGGCGACAGTGCTATATTTATAGCAACATGCTCACATCTTGTGCCTTCCGTGGGATTGTCTGTGATATGTTCAAGGAGCATCCTGGAGTGAACATTCCAGACAAGGGAAGCTTTTCCATTATATTCTCTGCCCAAAATGAACAGCTTGAAAAAGGATATGCAAACATGCATACTCACCATATATCCAGGCAATAACAAAACATTCAAAGAATGCAACCCACAAAAGGCATACACCACTAGCTGCATAGTAGTCAAAGAGTTGAAACACATACATGCCACCCTGTGAAGGAAAAAAAGAATACCAAAGATAAAGTTAGTTTGTCATATGGTCTCCGATTCCCCATATATAAAGAGCTATGGCAAATCAATACATCTTTTTTTTAATTCCAAAGAAAAGTTGGCAAAAGCTAGAATGACCAAATACAGGTACTTTTTAAAAGAGAGAAAAAGGAAGAAAAAAAAGGAAAAAAGAAAGACAGAGGGAGAGAAAGAAAGAAAGAAAGAAAGAAAGAAAAAGAAGGAAGGAAAGAGAGGGGAAAGAAGGAAAAAAATATTCAGGACCAAATGTGGTGGTTCATAGGCTTACAACAAATACTCTAGAAGTCTACACAGGTGAATTGTTGTGAATTCAAGGCCAGTTATAACAAATTCAACTTCATGTTTGACAAAATACACAGGATTGGGGGAAAATACAACACGTCTAAGCAACACAAAGGGTCACAGAAGTTTACACACGGGACGTCTTAAAACCAAGTGTGGTCACGTCACCATGGCTGGTGCTTGGTGAGTAGAGAGGCTACCTGATTGTAGAGGTATTTTCTTGATGCTTTATAACTTTTATTTTTATTTCCTGCGAACTGACGTTCTGCCTCATGAGGTGTGTCTGTAGACCGTGTATGCGTTGGACCCCCAGTAGAGAGCTACAGCTTTGAGTAGTCATGTGGGGATTGAACCTAGATCCTCTGGAAGAGCAACTAGTGCTCTTAACCCCAGAGACATCTTGACAGCCTGAAGAGGGTTTGGGAAGTGACGGATAACCTTCTCTTAGAGACCTCAGGCATGTCAGGATCCTGGGGCAGGAAAGCATGCTCTGGAGGATGGCAGGCTCATGCCCTCTTATCTGCCCCCTTTCCAGCCACTGAAACCTCTAGCCTTCAACCCTTCTGTTCCCTTCTGCTCCTGGCTTCCTTTCCTCCTAAAGTGTGGTCCGTGCCCTCTTGGAAGAGCGTCCACTCTCCTCAGCAGATACCCACACAAATGGTAGAGCACTTGCCAAGCAAGGGCTACAATCCTGGTTTGACTACAACTCAAAAAGGGAATAATGGGGGAAGCTGCATGATCGTTTGAGAGCTGGACAGAATAGGGATTGGGGACCAACCTAAAGGAGGTGTGGTAAGGGGAACCCCACCCCACCCCCTCAGGCCTCTCTCCCAGCTTCGGCCTCCTCTGTGGCCTTGAGAAATCCAAAGCCGGAAGGGAAAACCTCACAGCACCCAGAGTGGCAGCCACCTACCTCCGTCACCATCGTCAGCCCCAGCAGGTAGCTGATGCTACACAAGATGGCTATGAAGATTTCCCGACGATAACCCTTCCTTAGGAAGGACGGGTAAAGATCAACCAAGGATGTGATCTGTCCTTCGACTTCAACAAACTGAGGGCAAGAGGGAGAGAGAGAAAGGGGTGAGGGGGCTCAACGCAGGCCTGGAGCTCGTAAGGAGGACTGGGCTACATCTCATGAGACCCACCTGGAAATCCATGTAGCCAGACCCTGGGCTGTACAGGCAGTCACTGTGCTCTGTGGTCCAAGCAACTCAGAAGGTATGGCTGCATTTGGGCCATTCCCACCCCTTATCACTAGACACTCATGAGGAGCAGCTGTTTCTCTAGGAAGCCAGGGTCAGCTCTCTGCCTGGACACACTTGGAGAGAGGGGTGTGGCCTTAACAGCCTCTCTCCTTTGTCAAGGCTGAGGCTACACACATTAAAGCAATGAATGTCTCGCCTGGCCTTTCACAGGGACTGCTCGGCGACAGCACAGTAAGGCCAACCTTTGCACTAACCAGCTGGGAGACTCTGGGCAAAGCCTGGCCTCAGTTTCCCCATCCAGAGCCCTAAAGGTATTTCAGGTCTGACTCACAGGGTAGCTTAAACCCACCAGAAATCCCATGATCTAAGAATCCATTGGTTCCAGACATAAAGAAAATTCTGGAACACACACACAGGCAAATCATGCTCTAGGATGATTATCAGTCTTTCTACATCTTTTCAATCTTGTACCTAATGATTTATCTTGGAAACTGTGCTATGTCCCTACACAAAGATCTATCTTGCCTTTTAACAGCAGCATAAAACTGCACCCTCTGGACACATTACCTTTCTCCTAACCAATGATACTGGCAACAGCATTCTTAGGTATCAGTCTTTAGGCACAAATACACAATTCTGTAACAAGGTCTTGACAGTATTTGGAGGTTTGAGGGCTACTTAAATTAGAGGAGCCTTACCTAGACTGCTCTGAGTCATTGAAAAATTAAAATGCTAGAGGCTGGGCATGTGCTCGCCTAGCAGGCAAAGGCCCTGGGTTTGTTCCACAGCACTGCATAACCAGACACAGCGCTACACACCTGCAGTCCCAGCAATCAGGAGGTAGAGGCAGAAGGCTAGGACATTTTCAGAGTCAGACCTGATTAGATTTGAGGCCAGCCTGGTCTACACGAAATGTCATCTTGAAATAAAAAGACAAAAAGGTTTGGGGGCAGAAGTTCCCCTGGCATTCCTGAGAGAAAGATCCAGCTATGGAGGTCTTTGGGAGATGGTGGGAGTATACAAGAACGGACATAGTCAGAGAGAAGATCCCTTTCATGCGCCCTACGGGACAGAGAGAAAATACCTTTTGTGTGCCCAGAGGTCCAGTACTCTGAGGCCAGAATTCAGGGGCAAGGTGACCAAGAGGTTCTTAAGCAGAGCTCTGAGAGGGGTAGACCTCTGACTGGTGTGCCCAAAAGGGATTTGAACCTGAAGAGCAACTGAGTTGTGGCTAACCGACAGCTCCAGTGCTAAACTACAAAATGAGTTAAGATGAAAGGCTATGAACCAGACCTGAAGCAGTTTCTCTGGCTGCAGAAAGGGTACCAGTGACACTGAGGCAGAGAATGGCAGGGACAGGAGCTAATGTATAAACATCTGGATGCAGCGGTCTGAAGAAAAGCATGTGTCTATCTTGGGCAAAACCCTGGATCCCATGTCCAGAATTACAAGTAAAGGAAACTGTTGATATGGGGCTTGGAGATCAATGCCAAAATGGAGCTGCACATGGGGGAAAAATGGCCACGCAGCATCAGGCATATGGTGGCATCTTGCACAGTGGGACTCTCTCTCTCTGCACCCCATTATGGGGCTGGCTTCTCCAAAGCTCTATTTCTCTAGGTTCTGAGAACCATGACTGGACACCAGCTGTCTCCTATTTCCTTGTCCACTTGTACTTGAGTGATACCATCAGGCCATTTAAATACCAATCCTTAAAAGAGCCCCAATGTATAAAGAAGAGTAAAGAGGAACATCCCAAGGCAAGCTTTCACAGCCTCCCAAGATTCTCCACTCAGCCTACGGCTCAGCTGGGAGTCACATATCCTGCACTGAGCCCAGGTCCCCCCACTCCCAGCCACTTGAGAGCCTGCAAGCACTGTTTGGAGGAGCCCTGGCGGATGTCACGCTTAGCCACTTATTAACTTGTGTTTTTGTTTTCTTCTTCCCCTCTGAGCCTGGAAGATGTTCTAAAAGCCACTAAAAGGCCCTGCATGGGGTCTGTTCCCAGGGCCAAGCTAGCTCTCAGAGCAAGAATCATTAACAGAACCTTGCTTGTTTACAACAGTGTCTGCCCATCGCCAACTCCACAAAGATCTGTTTTTCTGTTTTTGGAGAAGTTTTCGCTGTCTTCTCTGTTTATCTGACTCCCTTGGCTGCCAAGTCTTGCACTGTATTCCTGACCTTGCTAGCTGCCTCCCCTCTCTGGACCCATTCACCTCCACTGGTTCTGAGTTCCCAGGGACCCATGCTGTCAGGGCCGTTGGAGGCCATGCCCTTGGGAAGGGTGATGAGGAGTCTTGGAGTCTCCAGACTTGATCTCACAGCCTACTTCAATTTGATGAACTTTTCCTGAAGTAGTTGGACTCAAAACTCACACCACACAGGAGTCTCTCCTGCCTTTCCAGTCTCTCTAACTAGCCTGAGCCCATGACCACCTGCCCCGCACACACCATAGTCTTCCTCCTGGAGTTCCAAAAATACCCCACAAAAAGAGGGATACCCAAGCCCCCATGAATCTCACAGGCGCCTGCATTCTCTATACCTGGCACTGAGCCTCGTGCTTCACAAACTGTACCCATTAGCCAGGATGAGGAAACTGAGGCTCAGAGTAAAGAGAGATGGATGTGGCCAGTGTCACACATAATGATGTTACCTCTCCTGAGCTAGATGCAGGCTGGCTGTCACCAACACTCCCTGGTAGTGAACTGCCTCTTATGGAACTCTAGCAGGGGTCTGGGGCATGGCTCAGGGTAAAATGCATGCTTGTTACATGTGAAACCTTGGCTTCCACTCAAGAAATAAAATGGAAGTACAGACTGGGCAGATGTTATAGCAATCAGAGGAAGGGGGAACAAGCTGGCCTGAACCAAAAGCACTCTGCCAAATGTGGTTCATCTTTTCTGGACATACTTGGGACTGTGGTGGCCCAGGCAATGATTGACACATACTCTGGCATCTATACCTCTGGGTCCCATTTCTTATTTATAGTTCGACCTTAACCACATCCCCAGTCACTCTCATCTCATTGCTCGGGGTAACAGCCTTGAGCATTAGGGTGGAGGCTCTCCTCCCAATGCTGGGCTGAGGCTTTTTTCAACCCAAGGCTCTGGAGGAACCAGGTAGAAGCCTCTGAAGTGGGAGCTTGAGGGTGAAGGGTCTGAATATGCCTCGGCTTCGAAAAGGATGGTTTCTCACAGTGAGGCTGCCCACATGAGCATCATAGCCCCACATACGCTTACCTGGCTGTCCAGTCCAAGCAAGAGGAGCATAATAAAAAACAGGATGGACCAAAATGTGGGCAGTGGCATCATGGTTACAGCTTTTGGGTAGGCAATGAAGGCCAAGCCAGGACCTGAGGGAGAGAAACGGGGAAGGGGGACACAGGAGAACACACATCAGCACCACGCTAGCGAAACCCTGGGCCTCACAGAACACTCACATCTGAGTAGGGAGAGGGGTCGCCTAAGCCCAAAATGCAGGAGGAGCCAGAGAAAGAGACCAGTGGGGCTCGGGAGGGGCCCCATGTGAGCGTCTGTCTCCTATCCAGCACACGGCCTCCTTTCAAGTGAGTCTAAACCCGTATAGACACGGGATCCTAGGGGCTGGGAGTGGGGCTGAGTCTGGGTTTCAGGCAGCCAGAGATTTGGGGAAAGGAGCGCCCTCCCCTCGCACACCAAAGCGGCACACTGACATTGGCTGGAAGGAAAGTTGTGGTTATCTGATTCATTAAAACCCTCCTTTGCAAAGAACAGTTTCTGTTTGTGAGTTAATGGCTAAAACACTGTTAGAATGGAAAGAAAAAAAAAAAAGAATTTAGATGCCCAGGAGGGCAAATGGCTCTTCAAGGACATGCCTATAGGGCCTCTGTCCCTTACAGGTACCCAAGTTCACACAAGGCAAGGCAAAACCAGTGTAGTCAGGCCTGGCACTGAAGGGAGGTACCTAGGCCCAGGAGACTAGTCACATCTCAGTCCTCAGCCACCACTTCCTCTATATGTTTTGGGGGCATCAGTTTCCCCTAACTGAAATATGAGGGTCAGGTAGCCCCAGGGTCCTTATGTTCAGGTTCTCAGAAGTGGATACCACTGCCCAGCAAAGGGCTCTGGCCAGACTCAGAGGCAAAGGGGACAAGAGCTCTGCCCACTCTGAGTGCCTCTCACAGGGTTATTTGAACACAAACATCTCCTGCTTGCAAACACCCCCTACAAACAGACTCCTGCCTGCCTGGGATTAGCTAGCTGGTGCTAGGCCCACTTGAGGCCTGACAAACTAAAGTAAAATCAACTACTAGAAACAAAACAACCCAATCAAGAAGAAATTGGGGCTAGACTGCTGGAGATGTTTTACACTTTAAAGCAAACATCAAGCAATCATCAGAACAATGAATGGCTTAGGAAGAGAGGGAGGAAAAAAAAGAATCCACAAAAACAAACCAATTCTGAAAAAAAAAAAAAAATTCACTCAGTAAAGCATCAACAACCCCTTACTAAGAGGTCTGCTCAGCCTGAGAAATGAGAAACCCTACTGAAACAATGACATGGGCAGCCACTGAGTAGTTGCTAGAAGGCGATACTAGAAGATTCTGTGAGGGGGGAGGGGTGTGCGGCTGCTGACCAAGCTGGAAGCTGATTGGAATGCACAAGATTGAGAGGAGGGGGCTCAGAACACACACCTCCCACCAGAGATGTCATGAAACACACTTGGACTCAAGTTAGAGCCAAAAGCATATGGCTCCCCCTAAAGTTCAAAGCTCTAGACCTGCCTTGCCCACCCCAAGAATGAGCAATCGGGACTAGCCAACTACAAGACAGATGTAAAATGTGGTGTACCCCCAAACTCCGCGCCAGGCACTGTGAACAGAATCAAATTCACTTTTTTTCTGTCTTTCACTTTAGGTTTTTTTGAAAACCAGCCTCAGGAGAGGGGCCAAGCACCCTTCTCCAAACCACAGTGAACTTGGGAGGATAGAAGCCGAGAATACTTAGGCCACTGTGATGCCCCTTCAGCATGTCACGCCATGTCCTGCCGGGCTTCCCTTGGCTATGCCATACCCTCGTTCAAATGCACTTTTCTTTGTAATGGTGTTTGCCAAAAAAACTTTAGAGTCACTGTTCCTCTTGTTGTGCCAGCTGCTCATACATCACTGTGGGGAAGGAGCATGGACGAGGTCTTTGAAGTGGACGAAAGAAAAAAAAAAACCCACTGACTACATGCATGGCATGAAAATACCCAGTGTGCACAGAGATCTCTTTGGTGGACCCTGTCTTTCTCCCATAATGAGTTTTCTCTGTGTTTTTGGTGGAACCCAGTTACAGGCTTGGAATTACTTTGCATGTGTACGTGGGGGCAGCGTCCTTGGCAGAGGGGCTGGAAGAGGTGCTGGGCCCCTTGCTAAACAACTTCCAACACGTGAGGCTGTGATGGAAGTCCTGTGCCCTCGGGCCCTTCCCTGCCTTTTGAGCTTCTGAGGATGTGCAAATAGTTCTTCTGAGTGTCCAATTGTGACACAGCGAAATAGATATGTATGCACAGTGGTAGTGTTCACACTGGAGGAGGGTCTGCGTTATGGCCCAGCAGCAGACAGAGGATGAACAGTCCCTGAGGTCCCTGAGGTTAGACGATCCAGTGAAATGGCCACATTGGATGGCTCTCCAGACAATGTAGTGGGTGGAGACTCAGCATGCAGATACTCATCTATGAGCCTAGCCTGCCCCAACCCAAATAAACAAGGCTCTTGATCTCATCTGAGACATGAATACCTAGATAGTCTAGACACATAGTGTCAGGGGACCCTCTGACCTTCTAATACCAAAGCTCACGAGCAGAGAACTGGGACATGACCTTAAATTTCAAACATAAGGAGATCAAGGGAAGAGACCAGCAGGGACTTAGGATGCCCGCCCTGGTCTGCAAAAACACCTAGAATAATGAAGGACAATCTGCCCTATCTCACCCCACCCCTGTGGCCTGAAGGAACACACCCGGCCCAGGGCCCTTGGCAGCCTCTAGAAGCCCCAGAGGGGCTGTGAGTAATGAGGTTAGATAACACCACCACCTTCCAAGAGAATGAGATGGGGAGGTGGCCCCTGGGGATATCCACCCCAGAACTCCATCCACTACAGGGCTACTCAGCCCAGACCCCTAAAATACTGTTATGAGGAGTCAAGTCAATGTTCCAGAACCTTCCTTGCTGGAGTTCTGGATCCCATGTTGCTAAGGAAGAACACCCCACTCTGTGCAGAGCCCATGACCCTAAGATTGACCATCCATTCTGTGAATGTTGGCATCTTGAGTAGCAACATGGGACCAACAGGCCCCCAACTTGCCAAAGGCAATGGTGGACTCATATCCTACTCCCAGATCGGCTCTGTCATGGCCTCTGAGTGATGTTACTCCCCTGCCCTCTCGCTCCTGGTGACTGTGGTGGAGGCTGGGAGGGGTGAGGTTTGGTAAACATACATAGGAAGGGACTAAAGAGTGGATGGGCTTGGCATTGGAGCTCGCCAGGAGCCAAATGCAAACCACAGAGACCAAGGCTGAGATGTCAGCAGCGCTGGTGATGGTGTGCTAGCTGTCGCTGACCTGGGCCTTAATTAGAAAAGCAACTTCCATGGCTAAAGCCAGCGGTTGCTGGGGAAGTGTTGGGGGCTGGAAGAACACAACTAAAACAGCCACCAAGTCCCATCTCAACCGCCCTTGCTCCTCCCACCTTCAGTGGGACAGAATGCACTGAGGACCTTTAAATGTAGCCTTTGTACTCAGGTATGGGAGCACATCTTGGGGGGGAGAGGGGATGTCTATTGTAAAAGCCAGGCTCCCTCCATCCCCCTGGGGTCTGGCTCCATGCCTGCAGTACTCATCTTACACACTAGGTGGCAGTGCCCACCACCACTGCCACCGACACCACCGTACCTGACTCAGCCACATCAGCAATGTCCACCCCTTGCTCTTGTGCCATGAAGCCCAGGATGGAAAAAATTGCGAAGCCAGACACAAAACTGGTACCACTGTTCAGGCATCCCAGCAGCATACAGTCCCTAAGTTACACACACGTCAGGGGGTAAGTTAATCACAACACAAGGAAGCCAGGCTCCCTACTTCTCTTTTTTTTTTTCTTTAATCATCATTTCTAACGTCCATCGGGCCCGCCAGCGCGACACTTGCCTGTACGAGTTATACTTGTACTTGTTATAGCTTCCCAGTGAGGTCATGGCCCCCAGGCAGATAGCGTAGGAAAAGAATATCTGAGTTCCAGCGTCGATCCACACCTGAAGAGGGGAGGAGCGTTAGGGTGGTTGCCTGGGGTGAGCAGAGGGGTCTAGCAACGTGAGGACTTTTGACCAGCCATGACAATGTCTACACGGATCCAGTATTGATGAGTTGCAAGGAACCCCAGGAGGCAGATCTAGAACCCCAGAGGGCAGATCTAGAACCCCAAAGGGCAGATCTAGAACCCTGGAGGAAGACCCTCATCTACCTGCATCAGTTAAGGCCTCTAATGCTAGAGTGACCAGTACCACTCCTGAAACCTTGCTTTTCATACCTGTAGAATGGGCCCCCTAGCCTACCCTGCCCCTCTGAACAACTTTCCACACTCAGTAAAGAATGGTCTTTTCTCTGAATCTATTCCTAAGTTGGTCCGCATCAAGCACACCAAGGCTGCTCTGACAGCTTTAACATAAGACATTCTTTGCTTCTCCAGGCACTATGGCTTGTAGCTCTGGGAGACGGCAAGCCTACCTTCCCAGCACCCAGCTCAGGCTGGCCACCAACCCTGCTCTGCCCCAATTTTCAGGTGCTTCCCAGGGGCTTGGAAGCCTGGGACAAAGGTCTCAAAGGACACACAAAAGCCTCCAAGGGGCTCACCAACTCTGACACTCCTCAGCCATGTGCTGAGATGGGGGGACTTACAATATGACCTGCTTAACCTTCAGAGCACCATTGATCCTATCTGAGAATGGCATTCTAAACATTTAGTCTCTGGTCCTGACGTGGCTGGAACAGGAGTCCTTCCTTGCCTTAGCAAGGAGCGCTTGCCTGAGGCAGGCTCTGTAGCTCAGAAGGACTTGAAGCCACTACTGGCCTAGTAGAGAAGTGCCAGGCAGTGATGCTTGGCTACACACGGGCATCGAAGAGCCAGAGGAAACACTGCCACCAGCACCCTGCATGCCACTGGACCCCACCCTGCTATACCTGAGGGTCCTCAAGGCGGCTGATGTCAGGGTACAGGTAGAATTTGATGCCTTCGCCGGCACCTGGCAGGGTCAGTCCACGGACCAGCAGCACCAGAAGCATAGCGAATGGGAAAGTAGCGGTGAAGTAGACAACCTATTGGATGAGAAGTCAGGTAGGCTTGTGAGTATCCCTGCTGCAGTAAAGGGCAGGCAGTCCTCTTTCCTCAGAGGCAAGAGGTTGTCCTGGGTGCAGCAAGGACCCTAGAGACACACTGGTCTCACCTGTTGTTCAATCTCCAGGGTGTTGCTTGACCCCTGAGCCTCTGCCACCTTACCTAAATATGACATAAGGGTCTATCTTATAGATTAAAAAAAATATTCCTGTGGATAATTTACATAGCTCATTCAGGTTCGGAATTTTTTTAAAAACTGGCTGTTTTTTGCAGAGGACCCAAGATTGATAGATTGATTGCCATGGATACATGGCAGCTCAGAACCATTTGAAATTCCAGTTGCATAGGATCTGACACCCTCAAGATGGAAAATGAATCCACTCTTTGAAGAGATGATGCACTCAGAGGAAAAAAATACAGACAACATAAAAACTGAATCAACCATCAGGGATTTAGGCAACAGCTCAGCCGTGGTCACATGGGCTGTCACATGGTGCTCCGCATGTATCATATTGGCTGGCATGACAACTGTCAGTACAACATGGAGGTAAAGGAACGGCTGGAGAGGTCATAGTGGCTGAGAGGACAGGCTGTATTTTGCAGAGGACCCAAGATTGATTGCCGTGGATACGTGGCAGCTCAGAACCATTTGAAATTCCAGTTGCAAAGGATCTGACACCCTCTTCTGGTCATCTCCGACACCAGGTACACACATATATTTAGGCAAAATACCCACACATATTAAAAAAAAGAAGAAGACAGAAGCAGGTATGGGTGTACATCTGTAATCCCAGCACCCCAGAGGCTGAGGCAGATGTGTTCAAGACCTGCCTGGGGGTACATAGTAAGACAAGGGGTCAGCTCTAACTCTGAGCCTTTTCTTGCCGAGAGATGCAGGCCATGTTGGTTTGAGTTTCTTCTCATATACAAGTGTCATGGCATGGGTGAGGATTTGCACAGTCAGACCACAGCAAATGACTGCCAAGACACACAGCCTGTTTGACAATGACTTGGGGTGGGGATGGGGCAGGAACTTCCCTATGGTCATGCGCAGACTGGGAAAAGGCCCAGCACTTTCCCAGACTTATAAGAGACCCACGGGGCCACACTGTGTGTTACAGCAGGCCAGGGTTAGTTAGGATAAGGAAGAGATGGGTAACAATGCCCTCCGCCTGGTCCTAGGAGCAAGCGGTTTGGCCACACCACTGCAGGGCAGTTGGCCTTTACAGTGGGTAGAAGGCCTGAGGGAGGCCCGTACTTTCTAGGTAAAGCCCCTTGGAGAGGAACTCAAGTATAGTGCCTAACAGCTAGTATCACTACCCTTCTTTCTGTAGACTAGGTGTCCCCACTTTTAGGTGAGAGACGTGAACTGGATAGGCTTAGGTTCCCAGCTCTGAGGCTACGATAAGGAGACAGGCTGGCCCAGAAGGTCACCTGGAGTTCATTGCTCATCTGTCCTACCCTCCTAGGTGACAACTGTGGCTGCTGCTTCAAGGGGGAACTCTGACCTCACCCTCTACCAAGGTCTTCAGGGAGTGTTTGGAAACACTTAACAGCCCAGACGGTGGTGGCAAGGATAAGAGAGGGCCTTCTCCTGCCTACCACCCCTCCCATGGATGTCTTTTTTCCTCTAGGCCTCCATATCCCTAGTCACCTTTGCTTCTTTTTCCGTGATGGATTGACAGGCACCTGGGACAAAGGCCAATCAGGAAGCCACTAAAAGTATAAAAGAAAGAAAATCCTTCTGTCCCCTCCCTTCCTGTGGACAGGCAGGCACCCCTGGCCAGGTCCCCTCTCGGAGGCCCTGCAAAGCCACACCCAGGCTGGTAAACAATGGCCACAGACAGGAGCGACTCGGGGTTCCCCAGAGGGCTACAAACACTTCAAAGTAAGGGATTGTGGCCAGAAGCACTGGTGGGCTCATGGGCCTGGGGAGGTCTTCCTGGCTTACCTATTTAATAAGCCTACTATGTGCTCAGCATGGTGCTATGAACTTATTTAATACACACCTTACCTGGATGAGCCATTACAATGTGTCCCTTCCCTTGTGAGCAAACAGGCCATACCAGCCATGTCACCTGCCTGGAGTTCCCAGTTAGAAGGAGGTGTCAGAGGTGGGATCTGATCTAGGCCAAGTACTTTTGGGGCTCCCCTATCTTTGGTAGTGTTACTGTTGCTGCCACCCCTATCACACTGCCCCAGCCGTTTCTCTAGAAAAAGCTACCCTTGTTTTGTAGCCTTTGGTACTCCTTGGATGAGCCCGAGAGCCATTCTCTCAACTTTTCCGTGGCGGTCCCTCGGGATCCTCTAGGGAGAGGCTGGTGCCGGGCGCCACCTTGGGCCCCTGACAGTGGCCCAGTAGGCCTTGCTATGGGACGTGGTATTTTTCCACTCCTGTTGCTGATCCTTCATAACAGGGCCAGAGGCCTTGTGGAAAATGGAAGCTTAAGGGTCACCTCATCCCCAGTCCTCTGGAGGTGGGTTACAAGAGGGAGCTAGCGTCCAGTCTCCTGCTACTCAGCTTTGCTTGGGAGCAGATGGCCTGGCCAGCAAGGTTATTCAATCACTCACTTTACACCAGGGGAAACTGAGGCAGAGCCGGTAAGAGGGATTTGTAAAGCCATTCCATTTATAATGGGCAGAGCTGAGTCCAAACTCAGAACTAACCCTGTATGCCCCATTCTGCTTTGTTTCTGACAAAACAGGTTGTCCTGGAGTGTGACCACAGACCCGGCCACACACGTCCAGGCTCTTCCAGGGTGAGTGCTGGTAGTCTGTCTCCTTGTAAGAGCAAGGAGGACATGCCAGGGTTTTGCCTCCCTGCACCTGCCAGCCAGCCCAAGGATGAGACCGAGAGGTAGCAAAGTGTATTGACTGAGTTCAAATCCCAGTTCGGCCACCGACAAGCTGTGTTGCATTGGGAAAGTTAGTTAAGCTCTCTGAACCACAGTTTTAATTGTACAGGATCAGAGAACTTCAGGAGGATTAAATGAGCTGTCACCAGCAAGGAGGTGCCACGTGAAGATTCCAGTCACCTGGCTTGTTGAATAAGCGAAAATGGCATTCGTTCTGGGACCTGTTTCAGCTCGGAGAGTTGGAAGGCCAGGGAAGAAAGAAAAGCCAAGCACCTGAACTTGGGTCCTCCATCCATCACTCTCCTGTCTGCTGGACTAAGTTAGCCACGGAAACAAACTTGGCTAGGATGAAGGAAGGCTCAGCCCCCAGGGCTGGGAGTCTGGTGTGGAGCCAGGGTTGGAAGCTGAAGCCAGCCAGCCAGCCGGTGGGCCTCTGGATGGGGTAGCCGGGCAGGCGGACGGCCTCTGAAGACCTCTCAGTCCTGAGCTGGAGGAAGTCCACAGAGCTGTTTGTCTTGGCTTCTCTGACCCATCAGGGCCGCTATTGTTCTGGGAACCACACGTGCCCCACAAGCAGAATATAGCTCAGGGTAAGCTGGGGTGCCTCTGGCCAGTCATGTTTTCACAGTAGCCACAGCTACACCCTGGCACCCCCTATTTGGCCTTGGCTCTGTCCCCTTTGTAGTTTGCTGTGTCTCAAACATGGCTGCCTGTGTCTTGTGGACATCAACTTAGTAAGTTGAAGTGAAGGGCTTCCCTACATCCCGGCCAGATGCATTCCAGGGCCTTGACACTGACCATTGCCTCTGCCTGCAACCCCCTTCGGATACTCAACTCTCTACTTTCTCCTCCAGTTGGCTTGTCATCCACATTCACCTTTGCTCAGCCACCCTACAAATGGCACACGGGACCCAAGCTTATCTTTCTGCAGCCTAGCTCTTCCCAGCCAGCGACACACGTTGAACATTGTAGATCCCTTCACTCCGTTTCTACAACAGGACTCACACACAAAAGGCTCAAAGGACATCACAAATGAGCAGGACTGACTCTCTCTAGCGTGATTAGCACTCGAGTTCCCCAGACAGATGAGCTTTATGTGGGAAATGAGGCGGAGGGCAGAGGTATTGTTACTTCCTCAAGAGTGAAGGGCAAGCCTATTGGTCTGCAGACCTGAGTCTTGATATGCCTCATCTCAACCCTCAGGTTCACTGTTCAACAGCCGAGGAGGGCAGCTCAGGGGGCAGGCTGCTCTCAAACAAGCTGCCTGACCTCTTATGAGCCTCAGCTTCCTCAGTGTTTCAAGGAGAATAATATGCACACTTTCAGGACTGTAGGGCAGTAGGAAGCACAGTGGGCAGGCTCCCTAAGAGAATAGACAACATCACATCACCTCACAGATACAGGGTTTCTCTGTGTAGCCCTGGCTGTCCTGGAACTCACTCTGTAGACCAGGTTGGACTCGAACTCAGAAATCCACCTGCCTCTGCTTCCCAAGTGCTGGGACTAAAGGCATGCATCACCTCTGCCTGGCCACATTGCCTCTTTCTGTTTGTCCTATGGAGGATGTTAGCAGGGAATGGTCCAGGCCAGGCTGGTTTCCCTTCACACTGTACAGGGACAGTGATACAGGGCAGCTGGGTGGCCCTGCTTCAGCATCTCTTCTAAACTCCGGGTGCTGCCAGATTACTTTGCAAAGTTAGAGTCCACACTGAGGGCTGATAATCAAAGCCAGTAGTTGGGCTGCTGCTGGCCTCTGGCTCGGCCAGTTTTGCTTACCACACCAACAGTATGGCACATCAGGAAACAGGACAGTGGCTGGTGATAGAAGCTCAGTGGGGACACATGGCTGACTGCCAGTCATGAGGTCACTAAGCTCCTGACCAGTGGGAGGTCACTCAGGGTCCTTACCCAGTGAGAGACAACGGCACACGGGGCTGTGTGTGTCTCGTCAGAGCACTCCTGGGTCCTGACATGTTGCCTCCTTCTAGGGTAGTACTCAATGAAAGGTAACTGAGCCTTCAAGAGAAAGCTGGCCACAGTGGGACTGTCCCTGAGGCAGGGGAACAGGAGTCCACTCACCTTGCCTGTGGATCGAACACCTTTCCAGATGCAGAAAAAACAGACGAGCCAAACTAAGAGGAGGCAGAGCGCGAGGTCCCATTTCAAACTGCCCGGGTCGTCGATTCCGGAGGACAGGCTGAGCACGTTGCGCCTTTAGGGAAAGAGAACAAGAGGTCAGGGGTTGGGGGCCACTTGGCAGCTAAGCCAGCATGGGCCGAACCCTGGGTTCTGTTTCTGGCACCATGACAGAGTGAAATACAAAATGCTCACTTTCATTCCAACACTGGAGAGGTTAAGGCAGGCAGGACTGCCTCGAATTTGAGGCATGCCTGGGCTACGCAGTGTATTCCAGGCCAGCCTGGGCTACAGAGTGTGACTTTGTCTCAAAAAAAAAAAAAAAAAGAATCCTTAATAGGTGATCTCAGGCTCAATCCTGCCTGGCCATGAGTTAGTCAAATCCCCAAGCCTCTGTTTCCTCATCTGTAAAATGGAGACTCATTTAGTTAGCTGAGAAAAAAAGGTATGTGCTGCCAAGGCTGCTGAAACTGGCCTGCATGTGTGGGATCTGCATGGTGGAAGTAAAGGACTGGCTCTTTCAAGTTGTTCTCTGAACACACACACACACACACACACACACACACATTTTAAAATGAGGACTGGTCATCTGCATGACCCATGGTTGTGACTGCAACCTTCAGTTTTGACTGTGGGGCAAACAGTAGGTTCAAGTCTCAGCCTCTCTCCAACTGCCAACCCCTGCGCAAGTTACCTAACCAACCCAGGCCTCTCTCAGTATGTAAAGTGGGCATGGCTCCCTTCCCAGAACCCTCTGTGCTAGCTTCCTTGATATAACTCTGATTGTTAGCTGGGAATGGTGGTATGAACCTGCATCTCAAGCTGAGGCAGGAGGATTATGAGTTCCAGGTCACACGGGGCTACACTGTCAGATCCTTTTCTCAAAAGAACAGACCAAATCATCATCATCAACAAAATTACCCTGCATATTATCTAAATGTTTCCCAAGATATAACCCTCAGAAAGGCAAAGTGGGTCCTATATGGGGGCAGGGTACCCATCTTGCTGCAGTGGCTTATGAGGAAAATACTGCAGGAAAAGGTCTGATACCCTACCAAGGTCTAGAGGTGGCTGGCCCCTGATACACCTGATCACATCCTGCAGGATGTTAGTACACAGAGAGAAGCTACTGGTATACAGCAGATGCTTAAGCAAAACCCTGCTCTCAAGAAGAGGCAGGTCCGTGGCTTTTAGTACAAGAGGCCTCTAACCCTGCTCAGGGCCACACAGCCGAGTCTGTGGAGTCAGAAACTGGACTTAAGTGCTGACCTCTGGCCATCTTTGCTAGTCTCAGCTGTTTTCACACACTCCCTTTTCCTGGGGCCCTTGCTGTAAGGAAGGAGCCATAGGAAGCAGCTTGGGGTACTTACAGCCAAAATGGCTGTGAAACCTACCACCCAGGTACCCAGTGTCTCACAGTGCCCCTGCTGAGCATGAGACCTCTTCCCTGGACTCTGGCCTCCAGGTTACATGCTACCCACAGCTGAGAGGACACAGGGTCTCCCTCCACACTCTAGGAGTCCCAGACAAAGACTCTTTCCATCTAGCTCTGGGTCCCAGGCCGCCCTCTGCAGGAGTAAAGACTGCAAGGCTGCTCTCTGAGGCAAAGCAGCCTCAACATGGAATATTGAATAAATCCAAGGATCCCTCTCAAAAGGCCTTCAAGAGACACATGTGGCCTACAGTTGTTCTCGGGACCTAGGATGACACCTGGAACACAGCGGGATTCAACAAACACCCGCTGGGTGGTGGTGGCACACGCCTTTAATCTCAGCACTTGGGAGGCAGAAGCAGACAGATTTCTGAGTTCGAGGCCAGCCTGGTCTACAGAGTGAGTTCCAGGACAGCCAAGGGCTACTCAGAGAAACCCTGTCTCGAAAAACAAACAAACAAAAACAAAACAAAACAAAACAAACAACAAAAAAACCCACTGAGTGAATGAACCTCCCCCCCCCCAGGAGAACCAACCCTCACACTCCTGGATGGATGGATGACGTAGCACCAAGCCTAAGGGAGAGGCAACTTTCTTCCATCTTTATCCTGTGACATTACAGTGACATCAGTGCCCCTCACCATGTAGCTAGAATGGTGTGTGAACCTCATACCAGAAACAGAAGCCTGCAGAGCTTGACTGTGTGCCATCTTATTCATTCCAAGGGCTAGAGCTCACTAACCCCGTTTCACAGATGGGAAAACCAAGGCTTGGAGGGTCCACTCGCCCATATCGAAAGGCCACCAAAACTCCAGGCCTGCCTGATTCCAAAGCCACAGCTCTCTCAACTGTGTGTCACAACATGGTCTGATTTTTAAAAGAAAATAGCACCTGCGTTTAAAGGACCTCCCAGAGCTGGGGTCTAGCTCAAAGGTTAAGAACACTGTCTGCTCTTCCAGAGGATCTGGGTTTGATTCCTAGCAGCCACATGGCATTCACAATCATGTGCAGTTCCAGTTCCAAGAGATATGGTACCCTCTTCTGGATTCTAGGGGCATCAGACAAACAAGTGGCTCTCTCTCTCTCTCTCTCTCTCTCTCTCTCTCTCTCTCTCTCTCTCTCTCTCCTCTCTCTCTCTCTCCCCCCTCTCTCCCTCTCCCTCTCCCTCCTACTCCTGCCTCCCCCTCTCTCTCATACACACACACACACACAGGCAAAACACCTGTAGACATAAAATATAATTAAATACAATTTTAAATAAGACAGGGGCCTCCAGTCTCCACTATAAAAGCTGGGATCATCTGGTGCCTGGGGCAGCATCATGGAGTACCTTCACAAAGCAGGCTAATGGTCAATCACGTCCAGTTGGGCCCCTGCCAAGCTGAGACCTGGCACCACCACAGAACAAAAAGCCCTTCCCATTTAACGTTCAGCACTTGGGTGCCAGCCACAAAAGCTCAAAGCACGGGGAGAAACAGCCCGCACTCCTGTAAATGGGCCACATCAGGGGAGAAGACTGTAGCCCTATTCCACACCTTCGAACACATCCCTCTCCCTGACCTGCCCTCCACAGCTGTGCCCTCCACCACTGACACTGCAGGTGACTTGCTGAAGTCTGCCTTTCTTCCACTGGCTCTAACCACTCCATGGACCACATGTTGACAGCCATTTACTCAGCTGATGTTTGGCCAAGAAACCATGTCTCTGTTCTTTGGGGCAATCCTACAAGAAGCTCAAAACTCCAAAGCCAGATCTTCCTGGTTCTGATAGCTCCACCCAGGACACAACTGCCTTACCATCCATTCTCACCACCCTGCTAGGCAAGCCAGCTGCCCAACAGTGCCCATTGCTGCAAGGCACCAACAAGCAGAGTAGCTCTGAACAGCTAAGACAAGCATATGCATCCTTTGTTCCTCTGCTGCTGGGGACAGTCCCTATAGGTCTCATGATGACATCAAGTGACATTTTAAGGTAGATTTCCCTGACTCAGTAACTCCATTTCCAAGACCATCTCCTACTATTCTTCCAGCATGGAAGCTTATAGACAAAGTGCGCACCAAAGTGCCCCCTCTGTAGGGTATAGTAAGTTTTGGGGTAGGCACACTGGAATGCCACACCGCCAACAGACCAGTGTCAAGTTCTTGATGTGCTGATAAGGCAGTATAACACCCTGGGGAACAAAGTGAGCCAGCAGAGCAAGGGACACCTGCACAGGATGGGCATTGTGATAGAAACTGAATATATACCAGCAAGTGAGCATCACCTGGGGACAGGAACTCAGCAATAAATACAGTTCTTTTGCTGTGTTTGTGACACATCTTTATAGACATATTGAAAAGGTTTGATATTGGTGGTAGGTTTTTTTGTTTTTTGTTTTTTTGAGACAGGGTCTCACGTAGTCCAGAATGGCCTTAAATGGTTAATCTTCTTGCCTCTCCCTAAAATTATACAATACTGAAATAATACAGATCTGTCCTCAGGCTTCACATAGCATACCAGGGCCACAAAATGTCCTGTCAGGTTCTGACAAAGCCCCAGGCAGGGCTGAGCTGGAGAGTAGCCGGTCACCTGAGTCCCAGCAGGGACACCCCCCCCCCAGTCCTCTCTATATTGCTCCCTCCAAGGGGACTCATGGATCCCCTGGGCTTTCTCACCGCTTTGAGCACAGTGCTTAGTAAACTGCATGGTGCTGTGGCTGAGGGAACGCTGCCAAGGGGCGGGCACTCTTGGGTGCCTCCTACACCCTCCCACAACACCCTGCTCAGGCTCTACCTCATTCCCAAGCGACTATAGAAACTCCTTCCCAGCCTCCCTGCCTCTATTGTCCTCCATGCTTGTCAGAGGGACCCCACAGTATCTACGATGCCGGCTCACATCCCTCCTTGGCTCCACATCTTCGCACCTCCATCCTACCTGGTCCTTGTCACCTTCCACTCAAAGCTATACGAAAGAATGTGAAGAATACCTAACAAGGACAGCATACACAGGATGCCAGACACTTTGGGTGTACAGCTACCTACCTCTCTCCCTCATCTGCCCCCTGACTTCCTCCTCGGGGGTCGTGTGTGGTCCCTGAACTGTGGAAGTAGTGGTTTCCTCAGCTGTACAATTCCACCATTCGCAGACAGCCTCTTTCCAGGGCTCTCACTGAGACATGGCTCCTTAGGGCATCTGCTGTCAGCATCCCTGCCCTCTTCTTCTGCAGTGAGAGCTTTTCCATTATGATCATACTTTCTGACTGGTTAAGATGTCTGTCTACTAGCAAGCTAGCTCTGTGTAAACAGGACCTGCATCTGTCCCAACCACAGCACCTAGCACATGAAGGAGCTCACCTGATGCTAGGTGAGGGAATTCATTACAGCCATTTGGTAGCTGGGGAAACTGAGGCTCAGCCAGCCTCCCATTGGCCCTAGGCAGTCATCAAGCCCGGGAGCTGATTCCTTTCTTTCTGATGTCCCCTGGGGGAACATCAGCATGCCTCAGACCAGGACTCCCAGGTTTGGGCTTTTCACTATCTTCCAGAGGTAAGCTGCAGATCTTTTCCAAGAAAAAAAAAAAGGGGCTACATCTTGCCAGGGACTGGAACTGAAAAAGAGTGGCTGGCCTGGACGTGTGTTTGGAGCCGGCTGCCCTGCTGCCGTCCAGTCAGCACTTGGAGATGTAAATTCACCCTTAGAGTGGGCCAAATCGTTTCCTTTTGACTGCAGGCCAGCCGTTTATTGGCTGCAGCAGTCCCCTAGAGACTGGCAGAGGGAACAATTATAAAAGGGCCGCCCGCCTGAGCATGGGGCCCCCACACGGCCCTTCCCGCACCTCCTCCTCCTTCCGACAGCTACAGAGGAAGATTGCCTGAGCAGGGCTTGTTTGCAAATATGACTCATTTCTTTGATTCTAATAGAATCTAATGATCCATGCTGGGCTCCCAGGGGGTTCTGCAGGAGCCTCGGAGGAAGGCCTGGCTCCAGCCTGCTGAAGGGCTTTTGGCCAGACCTGGCCCAGCCTGTCCTCTAAGGCCTGTGAGGGAAGCATGAGGTTTAGAGACAGAGGTGACCTCAGAGGGGTGAGGACCAGTGTGGGATGGGGCCATAGGGGCAGAAGCTCTGTGACCCCACCATGCAGCCACTAAACATACCCTAATGTCAACATAAGATGTCAGTCTCTGGAGCCTCCTGGCTTCTCATGGGAATCTGAGCTGCTAAAGCTGAGAAGGCTCCTGGCTTTACCTACAGGGTAAGTAAGTGTGGCAGGGTCAGTCTGCGATACAGACTCCCAGTACAGGAAGGAGTCCATGCCTGACCAGAGACCGAAGAAACACAGATGTGCATGCACACAGGCGGCAGTGCACCATGTGACCTGTGACCATGGACTCAGCTCAGGGGGCCTGCCTTGTGTCACGGGTATGGGAGGAGGAATGGAACACAGACAAAGGTTCACTAAGAATGGACCTGTGTCCATGCTGGCTTCCCAGAACCCTAAACCCCAAATGTATCCAGGTTCCTTAATGCCAGAGAGCAGATGCGAGTGTTGGGGCTGAGCTAACTCTGGCTCGCAGAGCATCTAAGAGGACTCAAGCTTGGCATTCCAACTGCCCTGACATCAGTGGGCTGGGAAGTGCGGGAGCAAGCGGCACTTAAGCCACTCTGGGGAGGGGAGTTCTCCTCTGAGGTCTTCCTGCCTCCTTGGTAACCAGCAGACAGGAGGGGCAGCAGGGTGGCTCACGGAGTCATCCAGTGATTAGAAACTGGGGGAGGAGGGCTTCTGCTCCCACCAAGCCTGTTACCTCGGGCTCCCAGACCTTAAGATCTGCAAAAGAGATAAGGGAAGACTGAACCTGGGCCAGCTCAGCGAGCAGCAAGCAGCGCTGCACCTAATCTTCCTCTGACAGGGCAAGATCACAACATGGGGAAGACAGGGGAGGCTTTGTTAGCAGGGATGCATAAGAGTTTCAAGGACAAGGCAGAGAGCAAGCAAGAAGTCAACGAGTGCCCTTTACCTGCAATATAGGGTCCATTAAGGGGTGCGGTGTGCACAGGGAGGGTGGGTGGATCCTGCATACATGATGGAGGGCCAGTGAACTGCACATGAAATGTGAGAGTTTCCCACAATGCCTTGCTATTTCGACTACTTAAGAAACCTCAGGTGCTGGCTAGAGGGCTGATTGGGAAAAAGCACTTGCGTCTATATCTAACAACCTGAGGTCAGTCCCTGGAACTCATGTAAAAGTATAAGGAAAGAACTGAGTTGATATTCGTTGTCCTTTGGCCGTCATGCATGTCCTGATGTGCTTACTCCAGCCCTCCTAAAATAAATTAGATGAAGAAGGGAAGGAGGAAAAGAAAAAGAAGCAGGAGCCTCGGCATTGAAATAGCTCATTGCTCCCCCCCACCCCTTCGCCTTCCTTTCCACTGTTTCAAACCCAACACAAGGGCAGGTTCTTGGAAGCAGGAAGCCCTACAGATTTGCTGATGCTCCTGCCCAATGACCTCCTCTGCACACAGGATCAGCAAGAAGCTGCCCAGGTCTTCATCTCAGCTTGCTCAGTAGCTCTGCTTGGTGGACCCCAGGCTGATGCTAAGAAATTCTTAGAGGCTCTGCTAGAATTCAAAATCAGGTCCAGGTACCGGCCAGTGTGTTCAGAGGTCAGCACTCATTGAGCAAAGCATATCCATGGATACCACAGAAGAGCCTGCACAGGAGCCTACAGAAAAAGGAGTTTTCCTAAAGTGATTTTCTCTCTGTTTTCCCGATGAGGAACAAGAGCTGTAGGGGTGCTAGAATGGACTCAGGCTGGGGATGTCTGAGGATAACACTGAGCAAAAGTCTTCCAAGGCCTTCATGTCATAATGACAGGTGCCAGGCAAAGGCGAAAAGAATGTGACTCCCTTATCACCAGACCCTTCGGGCATCTGAGAGGAGTTACATACAGATTCTAAATGCCCCAGAAAGGATGTTTAATCACAATGACGACGTGACGTGAACAACACCCTGAAGTGAAGGAGCAGCTTTTCAGGGTGGCCATGTAGGAACTCATCCAGCTAGGGCTGCAGGATGGTCGCTAGGACATACTGTGATCGTCCCAGGTAAAGGACACTGAGGCCCGGAGAAGAGACAGAACACAAGTTCAAACTCAGAAGGTAATGAGGTTCAGTAGACACCTCAGAAGCTGGCCAGGTGCCAGAGGCCTGGGAGGGGCAGCCCTGGTGTCCAAGCCATGCCAAGAACAGTACAGAAAGGCCAGGGCTTGTGGCCTTGGGCCCCTTCAGGGGAAAAAGAGTGAAATGCCAACATTCCTTTGTTCAAAAACTCAACTATCTGAAGGGTGGAGAACAGGGTTGGGGAACATGCTTTTAACACTCCCTTTGTTTGGTAGTGGAAAATACACACATCAGGAGACTCAAAGTCCCCAAAGCCCAGAGCCCTGCCTGGGAATGTAGTACAAAAGGCCCAGGCATGGCATAGGCCACCCAAATAAGACCTCCTGCAGATGAGAACAGCTGAGCCATCCTTGTAGGAATCACAGCACTGCTCCCTCCTGATGGTCCCTAGGTTTACTTCCTTGAAGCCAAGGAGACAGATTCTCATCTTGTGGTAGTCTGGGACGGACCTTCCTCTCCCCTGGCTCTTGGCTATCCATGAGGCCTTATCCCAGTCATTCCCAGAGGTGGGTGAGAGGCTAGCCCTGACTGAGCACCCCGAGTTAAGAGCACATGCTTACAGGGACAGTGATGTACTCAAGGGTTCCTAATCAACTTCCATGAACTGTTAGGATGTCCTGAAATGCAAGTTCATGAGAGTTAATGCCATTAATACAAGGAGATTATCTATATGCTGGGACCTGTCCTCTGTTGCTCATGAGTGACCTGGGACAAGCCAACAGGGGAAGACTAAGGGATGAGTTCACACAAGCCACTCACTTCCAATGCTCACTCCCTTTTCAGGCCACCCACTCCAAAAAAAGAACTGTCCACAAGACACATCAAGAGCAGATCAAACAAACTGACCACAGCCCAAACTGCCAGCAACTAGTCATGAGCTCAACAAATAGTGCCTGGTTAAAACCACCATGTTTGGAGATATTTGTTACACACTAAGAGCTAACTGATACATATTTTTTGCTATCAACTCACCTTTTCATTTGCATAACTATATAAATCCATCTTGCTCTATGTGATAAAGATTTTTTCTCAAAATATATTTAGAGGACTATAATTTTCAAACACCTGCACATCTCTCAACAGCAATCCGTGGAATAAGAATGATACATTTTCCTCATCTGACAGTTAAAGAAACTAAGGCTCAAAGGTGAAGCAGAGTGACTGCCCTACAAAAATCAAATAGCCATTCAGTGGTAAACTGGGATTCAACTCCAGCTTGTATAAGACAAAGACACAGAGTTTTCTCCATCTGTGTGTCCTCCTTTCCTCCAGAGACAGGGTCTGTAACAATCACAGAGGAAGATACTGTCCCCTCTAGACCTGCCCACGCCACTCCTCCCTCCCACAATGTAGCCTTACTCCCAGAACTCGATGACAGGCGAGGTGAAGTTGACGGTGCTAAGGGAGACCCAGTGACTCTCGTTCCTACGCAGGGTGTCCTCCATGCACTGTGGTGTGTTCCAGCTATGGTTGCAGTGGGCCCAGGGAAGTTCCTTCTGGAAAGAGTGGAATAGGTAGTATGTGGCCCAAGCCAGGATGACGATGTAGTACACGTTTAGGAGGGACACGATGACGATGGACGCGTAGCCAATGCCTGTGGATGGGACAAGCAAATAGACACATGTCACAAAGGAGGCAATTTCAACTGGAAAACATTGGTGGGCCCAGTCTGTGGGACTTCTCAACAGTAGGCAGGAGAGAGACCCAGGATGAAAGAACAACTGGATAAAGGGATGAGTGACTGAATGGTTAGAGAAATGGCAGCTGGAGGAGTCACAGGATGAATGAAAGAAGTGGGGACAGGACACTGTGCAGGTGGATGGTTGAAGGGAAACATGCATGAATAGATAGATGGAAAATAGATGTTAATGTATAGATGCTAATGTATAAATAGGTAGAATGTGGATGAATGGATGAATGAATAGAAACTTGGATGGATAGGAATATGGAGAGATGAGTAGATGAATAGAGATATGGAGGGAGAATGGATGGATGGATAGATAGATGGATGGATCAAAATATAGATGGACAGATGGATGGTAGATGGATAGTTATATGGATGAATACATAGAAACATGAGTGGATAGATCTGCTGTCATTCTGTCTTCACAGTAACTCCACAGAGTGAGAATATTGTTTTCTAGATGAAGAAATTGAGGCTCAATAAGTTCCCTAAAACCACCCCTAGGAGAGGAAGTAACAAGGCCTGAACCTAGCCAGGTCTCCAGGCTCCTGGATTCTAAGACAGCAGCCAGCTCACTCATCCAAACACCCACAGAGGTAGCCCCAAGAGGACTTTCTAAATAGTCAGAAACCTGCTGTATCTCCCTTCCTTCCCCCTGCTCCTCAATGTTGGTGACAGACAACATGAGCTGCTCTGGATCTGGCGATGTGAGGCAATCTGATAAACCCAAAAGAAAAAAAAAAAAAACTTAAAAAAATCTGGCAGTCCCAATGCGTACAGACCCTGGTATCCCCAGCCACATACTCACCAGAGAACAAGGGGCAGATCTTCTCCCAGCAGGTGATGCCCCCTTCTGAAGTGTACTGGCCTATGATGACCTCCAGGAAAAACACAGGCAGGCCGCTCCCAAACAGGAAAATAAAATACGGTATGAGGAACGCACCTGCCAAGGATCAGAAGAAAGAGGGTTGAGGCTGTGTCTGTCACAGCATGGCCGGCGAGGCGCTCAATTCCCAAGCCCTCCCAACCAAAGGTATCAGGAAGTGAATGAGAGATGCAAGCACAGAGGCCAAACTTGGGTCTCTGCTGAAGATTCTCCAGGCCTCCCTACCTGCCCTACCCACTAATCTGTAAATCAGGTTCTTCAAGCCATCACGCTGGTGCCTATACCTGCCGCCTGCCTGCCTTCTCCCCAGTATCCTTCCCAAGAGAGGTTACTCGTCTGCTAGACCCAAGTACAGTACTACCTCCTTGCTGGAGCTTCACCCATCTGCCACAGGCCAGCCTAGGTCGGCGGCCAGGAAAGTCCAGAAGCAGGTTGGGTGGAAGGCAGGAGGTGGCTATCTCCAGCTGGTGGTAGGTACCAGGGGAGGAAGAGAGCAAGGTATCTGCAGAGGGCGGTCCTACCTGTTGTACACGGATGGCTTCAGTGAGTGAACAAACCATATGAAATTGTGGGTACCTTGGGTCTAGGCTATCTGCTTTGTTCTGGGGAGCATCTAAGACACTCATCAGAGTTCCCAGGGGGTCTGATAACTACAAGAGGTCAAGAAACCAAGCACTAAGAGAGGGTTCTCCAAAAAGTGGCTCTCTTCCCAGGGCAGCAGGGAATAGTCCTGCCTTTACAGTCATGTGACGGGTGGTTGCCACCTACATTCTTCTCCTCTTGTCCTGCTCTGCACCAGTGAGAACTGTCTCTAAGCTGGTGCTACCTAACCTGGACACCCAAGAGGGCTCTCGCAGAGACCTCAACAGGAGGACACACACACACACACACACACACACACACACACAAATTCAAACCCAACAACTCGACCCACCATAGCTAGGACAACTTCATGGATGCCCTTTGTCCCCTATCCCCTTTGCATTAATGACAAATACTGGTGTGCCCTTTACAGAAAGAGACAGAACTAGCTTTGGGGAATACATAGGGTGAGATTAAGATGCAAAATCTGTATCAAAGATGGTAAAAGGGAAGCTTGGAGGAGCTCAGAGATGACGGGATACAAGAATGGAGATTATGAACATCTGAGATTGAGGGGACATGGGTCAGACAGGGCAAACCAGAGGATCAGAGAGGGTGAGGTTGTGTCCTCCAGAAGGTAACATAGCTGGAGGCTGGCACAATGCCACCTTGTTCTCAGGCATGCTGACCCTGTGTCTGAGGTACAGTTGGGCAGGGTATACCTGGACTAGAAAAGGACACAGAGAAGGATCTCTCACACTCTGACCCTGGTCTTCAACTTGACCCAGCCTCACCTCCACCATTTTTGTAGCAGAGGTACGGGAAACGCCAGACATTGCCCAAACCCACGAAGCCTCCGGCCACGGACAGCACAAAGTCGATCTTGCTGGACCACTTCTCCCTCTGAGGGGGCTTCCCGTCTGCCTCATCCTCAGGCCGTGTGCCTGGGCTTTTCCCTGGAGAAGGCTTCAGGATGTCTTTGTGGAAGTCTTTCAGACATTGCAGCTTCTCCTTCGTGGCCATCTCCTCGTTTTCTGTTGGAGGCACAACAATATGGATGATGAGGCCCTGCCCCAGTTCCAACCTTCCCAGGCTTCAGTGGGAGCCTGTCACTCCATCAGTCCCCATCAAAGAAGCCATCTAGATCCCAAGGATCTCAACATTCTGACCCAAAATACTTGGAACCTATAGAAGCAACAGGCTTCATTTCTCAGGTACCAGCTAAGCCGGAAGCCCTGGTGGCCCAGGATTGTCATCCCCAAACGTCAACGTTTCATTTAGCCTGTGTACCCTGGACAGTTCCTCATCTTCCAGAGCAGAGAGAGGCTGTTTGCAGCTCTCCATGCTGACACTTTTCTGATTTGAAGTCTGCACAAAACAAACAAACAAACAA
Source organism: Mastomys coucha (assembly GCF_008632895.1). NCBI lineage: Eukaryota > Metazoa > Chordata > Mammalia > Rodentia > Muridae > Mastomys > Mastomys coucha. The sequence goes on along the minus strand of NW_022196903.1, from coordinate 85,457,945 downwards.
ACAAAAAACCCAGCAACTCACATCTTAGTTACACTTCAATGCAGAACTTAGTCTGGACCCTGACTTACACATACAGGAGGCACCTGCCCCCAGGTGAAGAAGTGAAGAAGGAAGACAGTACTGCAAAGGACACAATACTAGGAAAATAGGCTTCACTATTACAGTATAGAAAATAGACAGTTACAGAATGGTTTTGTAGCAGGAGAAAAAAAAAATAAGGCTTTCTTATACAGAATTACACAAGGATGTTTGTGGCAGCCATGGATATGATGCAGGAGCCAAGCAAGTGTGGAACATGCAAGGAAAGCCTGGGTCCCACCCTCAGACTGTGAACCAGGGCTTGCTATTTAGTATCCATTCTCCAGTCCCGCTGACTCCAGGCTAGACACATGGATCCTAGCAAGCAGGAGTCTTGCTCTCTGGCGCCAGCTTGTCTCAGACATAAGGGGGCCTCCTAGGCCCCTGGCACAGTTCAGGGTCCCCTCAGGCACCTCCTCCTTGGACCCCACCCTGGTGAAGGGTTGCACCAGCTGATGGTTGCCATCTTCTCCTAGCATCTCCTTGTATCTCTGAAGCTTAGTTGAGAGGCAGTGTCACCACCCAGTGGTGGTCACCATCCATCCATGCCATCAAAGAACACATAAAGATAACCACTCACATTAGAGCCCCGTGTCAAGTGAGGGTCCTATGTGCACTAATGTGCACACAGCATGGCACAGGGCTGCAGGATAAGGCTAGCCTAGGGGCACCCAGAGCTAGTGGCCCTTCCTGTTCTATTCTGAGCCTCAGTTTCCCTATCTGCAGAATAAAAAGAGTAACAGCGAAGGGTAGCCACATAGCTTAGGACATCCTTCGTTTGTCTTTATCCATCCAAGCAGGAAGGTGACACTGAAGAATCAGATTTTGGAAAAAGAAAATGGAAATTTTGAAGTTCTCTTACAAAACTGGGAGGTCAGAGCACACAGGATCTGTGTTCTTCCTCTGAGCACCCACTGGAGTGCATGCAGGGCATGCTGCTCCCAGCGCATGCCCTCTGGGAGAACACCTTCATTTGCTTGGCTGCCTTTGTCTTGCCACAGCCAACCCTACCTGAACAGCAACTGAGCCAGCTATGCACCCACTTCCCAGCCGCTGCCTTCTCCACAGCCAGACCCTAGGCTTGTGGAGATAAGGATCTGTCCTGTTTATACCGATGAAGCCCGGCACCCAGTAGAACATCAGGAGAGTGCTGTTGTGCCAACAGAACCTCGGCTCCGAGGGGGATATGGTGAGGCCTTGCGCTAAGTCTCATCATGTCTGACACGGAGACATTAAAGTACACAGAAATGGCATGCCAGGTCCCTGGGGGGCTCTGCAAGGAGCAGAGGCCCAGAAGCTCAATAACTCTGCTTCCCCCACGCCTCCTTCCTCTCACTGGCTGGCTTGGGGTGGGGGACCCCAATTGTTTCACTATCTGGCAGTAAGCAGACCAAGAAAGGCTTCCTGGAGCCACTGGGCAGACCCCGGAGTCCTTCCTCTGTCTGGGGGAGCATCCGCATGGCCTTTCTCTGCGGCTCCCCCGGGGCCTCGTGGCTCTGCAGGTCTGTGGCCACTGTGAAAACAGCTCGGGCAGCCAGCATTGTTCCTGCAGCAGGTCAGCAGCCCCCGATGGTTATCTCAACAGCTCATTGTGGCCTGTGGTGGGCGCATAATTGGAGGATGTGGGACTCCACTCCCTCCCAGGGAAGGGTCCGCTCAAGAATGACCTGGAGCCTCCAACAGAGAAGGGCTGATCCACCCTTTGGACACGTCTCAGTCCTTGAGACTTCACAAAGTCAGCCTAGCCTTTAACTTAAGAGAGGAGGAGGAGGGGAGAGGGAGGAGGAGGGAGAGGAGGAAGACGAGGAAGAAGGCAGCCTCCGGCACTAGGGAGGGATGGAACAAGGGTCTCCTCGCCTCTCTGTCAGCTACTGACCAAGGCTGGTCCTGTAAGAAGCCAGATTCTGATGCCCGGTGGCCTGCTGTCCTGACAGCCCTGGTTCTACATTCTGGGCCCTCATACCCACTAACAAGTCTGTTCTCAGAGAACCCTGAGTATAGAGGGTTCCCAAAGACCCCTGTGTCTAGACTGATTGCTACATAAGGAATCTATCCCTAGGTACTCTCAGGACTCCATCTATCTTTATGTCACCCGTGGCTGAACCACGGTGGCTGGGGCCCAAGTGAGGCCGTGCAGTGCCTGTCCTGTGGCTGGAACTGTGAGGTCTCCATGGGGACTCCTTGGCCACTCTGATGCATCCAGGAGTCTGATCCTCCTTCACCATCCTTCCTATGGGAGTGTGGTCCAAACTCATTTGCCTTTGGAGAACTCAGGGCCTAGTGGTCCTGCCTCTGCATCACCTCCAACCTTCAAGCTGGCTGCAAATCACAGGGCTACTGTCTTGGAGGCAGAGTACCACCCAGGCTTTGGACTTCCCCAGGTCCAGAGAAGTCCAGAGAAGTCCTGCAAAGGCACAGGCACCCTGCCCTTTTTCCTCTTACATTCTTATTCCAAGACTGTCGCGTGTGCCCCACCAGCAGCCCTGCAATATACCATTCCAGTAGCGAGACCTGCGGATCCACTCTGCACATTCTTGGCATCCACCCCCACGGTCCCTGTCACCATGGCAACCTCTTTCTCAGCCAGCAGCTCCTAGCGCAGGCATCTACAGCAGCCTCCTCATAGGTCTCCTTGCTGCTCTGCTGCCCCCAAGTCTATTCTCATGCAGCAGCTGAAAGCAGCTTAAAAATCACATTCAGAACGGACCCCAGCTCTCTGCTCAGGCTCTCTTGCTAGAAGAAAATGCAAGGCCCACCCCACCCCCTGGCCCTGCTAAGTCTCAAGCAAGACCCTTACAAACCCTTAGATCCCCATCCCCCCTGTGGAACACTGGCCCCACAGGAATGCTGTAGCTCCTCTCACTCCCTATGCCGGCTGCTCCAGGACCCGTGGAAGCAGCTTGGTCCCTGTAGGGAACATGAGCCTTGATGGAGGGGACTGAGAGCCACATAAAGGGCTGAATGACCTTAGGCAAGATACTCAGCCTCTCTGGTCTTCAATGTTCTCATCTGTGGAGCAGTAGTGCCTGTCATGGGGTACAGAGAAAGAAATGAGGGGGTGCACAGAATAGCTCAGAACAGCAAATGGCATGTAGCAAGTACATCCTAAAATAATAGCTGGTGTCATTATTACCAACCCCATGGTGGGCAAGGCCTTCTCAACCCACTCAGGGAGATATGAGCAAGGCTCAGCCAACTCTGAATCCAGGTCACTGGAATGAGCTGGTATCACACAGACCCCAAGTCTGCCTCTGCCAGCCCTCTGCTGGCCCAGCCTGACTTCTTGAGACACCTTCCCTTTACAGACTCACACTTAGGCCAGTCCACCCCTATGGTGATCAGGTGGCCACAGCACAGCGCAGTGAGTCCCTTTCACACCATCTGCCTGCTGCCTGCTTCTCCAAGCCAGGAGCTGTTTCTCCTTGGCTCAGGGCCCAGGGTTGTTCCGCAGTGGTGAAGATCCCTAATTCTCATTCTGGGAGAGCCATCGTGGTTACCACAGCTACAGGTGATTAGAATGCATGGAGTTATAGGCTCCAGGTCTAAGTGTCCCTCCCCATACTGAAAACACTGTCCCTTTTCTGGGGTGGCAAGCCAGATGCGGCTGTGCCTGAAGATGTGGCTTGCCTGATGATCACTGACAAGTTTTGCCACATACATAGTCAGGTTGGCCCTGGGGCCAGTGACGTCGGCCAGATGTACTTTTGCACCCTCTGGCCAGGTTAAAAACATCAGATGTTCTTAGTACGCGGGCTAATCTATTTCAGAACTGTTTCCCATTCTGTCATTCTTTGGAGGACAGGAAGGGAGATGTGCAGAGGGGGAAGGCAGGGTCTCATGTGTCCCAGGCTGAACTCACTAGTAGCAGAGATGACCTTGAACATCTGATCCCCCTTACTGCTTCCACCTTTCCTTTTGCAGGGCTGGAGTTACAGGTCAGCATCCTCACACCAGGCTTATGTAGTTCTGGGTTTGAACCAAAGGCCTGGCACATGCCAGGCAAATGCTCTACTACTGTGCTGCTCCCCAGCTCACAGAGACTTCTCATGTGTTCTCACACAATAGAAGCAAATGGGTAAGCAGAGAAATGGTAGCCCGCCCCAGGCCACACTCAGGGGCCAGGGCAGATGGAGCCAGAATCCCCATCTTGCTTCATGCCTACAGCAGAGTACAGATCAGAAGAGTCAATTGAACATACATAGGGTTGCTGGGTCAGAGAAGTGGCCTGTTGGATACAGAGCTCACAGACCAGGGACTCAGAGACAACTCCTGCCCACTTCCCTCCCGGGGCCTGTTTAGCCCCTATGGCCCTCAAACATCCATGTATAAGTCAAGCAGGTCTTAAAGTTGATTTAAGCTGCCCCTACCTCCCCAGCATTTGCCTCTATACTCTAAGACAAGGGGGCACCAAGTCCCAGCTCCCAGTGTTAGCACCCCCCTGCAGAACCTTGATTACCTCAAACAAAAGACCCCCCAGTAGAAATGATTAAAATCTTCTCGCTGGTGCTTTCACCGTTCAGTATCTCTCATCAAGGAGTCAGGCACATGGGTCTGTTTCCTCTTGTGCTTATCCCCAGCCCACCCCAGTGCCTAGCATATAGCATGTCCTCACAGAGAGCTTCGTGAGAGTCTGGGCTGCCGCTCAGGGACCCTCTGCAGGAGGAACGAGATGTTCTGTGTACAGTGTGAATGGCTCTCAAAACTGGGACAGGAGACGGGTCCCTCGCCCATTGCACACATGGAGACATCTTAGCCTGGAGGTTTCCTAAAGAGGTAAGCCTGTAGCTAGACCCCTTTGCAGTGCCCATTCCAGAGAAGAGCTTCCCTCCTGTCCTTACCCTGTTCACTCAGAGCCATCAGTAGGCACGAGCCTCTAAGAGGAGGCCATAAAGATGCTGCGTGACCCAGGGCAAGGAGCAGCCTTTCTGTGCTTCACTTCCCTCATTGGAATATACCTGAATAATAATAATAATAATAATAATAATAATAATAATAATAATAATAATAATAAATATATTTGAAAATTGTCAAGAGAGTTATAGATTTTCAGTGTTCTTTCCATACTGTAAGTATGGAAGACAATTGGTTTGAGATAGCCATTTCATAACAGATATGTACCTAAAAACCTCAAGAGTACTTGCCCTTCCAGAGGACACAGGTTTGGTTCCCAGCACCTACAGAGTAGCTCAGAACCATCCATAAAAGTCCAGTTCTGTGGGGTCTGATGCCCTCTCTAGCTTTCTTGGCACTGCACACATGTGGTACACAGACATATATTCAGTCTAAATACTTGTATATATAAAATAAAACATTAAAATTACATGTTGCATATAACATAAATATATACAATTGTTGCCAATCTTAATAAATTACAAGCCAGGCATGGTGGCACACACTTGCCACCCCGGTATCTAGGGGGCTGAAGCTGTAAGATTGTCAGCAATTCGGGCTACATGGTGAGTAGCTTATACTACAAAGCATGACCCTGTCTCAAAACAAAAATAAATAAACAAATACAGAGGCTGGAGAGATGGCTAAGAGCACCCAGGTTTGATTCCCAGCATCCACATGGTAGCTCACAACTATCCTCTGGCCTCTGTGAGTACCAGACATGCAGGCAAAATACTCTTCTATGTAAAATAAATATTATTATAAAGGAAGAGAAAGAACTGCACTTAATGGTATCCATGTGCTCCCTCAGCACTATGCAAAGGTTCCCTGGGCTTTCTCTTAACTCCCTCCAAACATACCCTCATCACCTTGCTCATGGCACCGCCCAGAGAGGTGAAGTCACTTGGTCATGGCCACACCAATGTCTACTTGAGCTGTGAATAGCTCCTATGTCCATCCAAACTTCCAAAGCCATGTTCTCAACCACTTGTGACAGTCATGGATGCCATCTCTACAACTATTATCTCTACAAGTAAAATAGAGTCTGGTACCTTTAAGAAGCCAGCTACAGAGCTGGGAGGATAGCTCATTGATTAGGAACATTTACCGCTCTTCCAGAGGATGCTAGGTCAGTCTCAGCACCTACATGGTAGTTCACTGTAACTCCAGTCCCCAGATGATCCAACATGTGGTGCACAAACATGCATGCAGGCAAAATACTCAGATAAACATCTGCATTTATCATGCAGACAAAATAAAATTAAATAAACTCTTTGAATAACAAAGAAGAGGAAGAGAAGGAAGAGGAAGAGGAAGAAGAGAAGGAGGAAGGAGAGGAGGAGGAAGAGGAGGAGGAGGAAGAGGAGGAAGAAGAAGAAGAGGAGGAGGAAGAGGAGGAGGGAATCAGCCCTCTACAGACTGATGAGATGGCTCAGTGGGCAAAAGTGCTTTGCCGCAATCCCTAGAGCCCATATGATGGAAGGAGCGACTTGACTTCAGAAGATTGCCCTCTGATCTTCACACAGCCAGTATGATCTCTGCACACACAAACCCATACACAATAAATATAATTTAAAAAAAAAATTAAAGACAAGCCACTGGGCCAGCTGACAGATTAGGGAACCAAACTCAAGGACAAACAGGGAAGTGAAGGATCACATGACATGACAGGCTGGACCAGGGGTCATGGGACTGTGTTGTGGGCACAGATAAAACAACAGTGTGCACAGGGTCCTGCTTCTGTCAGCAAGAACATCTCACAGATCAGAAGGAGTTCGCTGGTACAGTCTCTACAGACTAATAGATACATCCAGGTGCTAGGTGCAGGAGGGCTGGGATCCATTAGTAATGTCTGAGCAGGAAGGCTGTGATCCACTAGAATTGTCTGCCAAGGGTATGGTGTTGTGCTCAGGTTCCATGCTTGGCCCTAGCAAGTGTTTAGCAAGCTCACGGAATCAAGTGAGCTGAGTTAACAATGCAGCTCTGCCCTTTAAGCAGTGTAAATGCTTCTGTAAAGAGAACATATAAGCCAGGCAATCTCAGCCTTTAGGAGGAAGCATCAGGATCAGAAGTTCAAGGTCATCCTCAGCTACACAGTAAGCTTCAGGTTAACCTGGGCTACATGAGACTGGCTCAAAATTTTTTTAAGGAGAAATTAATTTTTTTGAAGCCTTTGTTTTTTTTTTTTTAAAGTATATATACCTTTAACAGATTTAATCATTTAATTGAGTCATGTGGCCTTCATCTTTGGGTTATCTATTTGTGCAAAGAGGCTAAGTCAAGTGTGACAACTGAACCATCTCCAGGGGTCTGGCAGGGCAAAGGCAGAACAGAAGAGCAGGGAGCAGGGGAAATGGACAAATCTAGGCTTCCAACACCAAAGGTGCCTCTAGGACTGGATCCCCTGGGACCATATCCTCCGAAGTATCTTAAGAGATCTGGACTACTGCACTGGTCTATTTCCCAACTTCTCTAGCACATTGTCCTCTAAAACACAAAGAAAAAGGGTGAGGGTGACCCAGTCTGGGTCCCTCAAGGTCCACTTCAGTCAGACCACTGCCCAGTTCAGTCATCATAATCCCAGGGAAGGCAGGGCGAGGCTTGTCAGGATATATATACTTGGCCCGTTGGCTTGAGCCACAATGGCTTGTCCCCATGAGGTTGACCAGGAAGCTGGCGGTTTCACTGGCCAGAAGCAGAGCACAAAACAATGAGCAGCCTTGCTCTCATCCTAGTGAAAGTGAACTTGCATTGTCTCAGCTTCCCATCTCTGGGCAGGGTGCCTGTCCACCTGGGACTCGGCATCCCACTCCTGATCCAGCTGCAGCCCCACCCTCTGAAGCCTGGGATGGGAGGCTGAGGCTCAGAGCAGGGACACTCTTGCCCCAAATTCTCAGGATTTATACCCAGAATCCAGGACACTGGGAACCCCCAGGACACCAGAGAGCCTCCAGATGGAACCTGCACAATTGAATAATACCTTTTACCAGCTTATAGGGCCAAAAAGATCAGCGATATGGGTTCTGCTTACAGACACGCACATAGCTGGAATCTATAGCCAGACAGTTCATGTTTTCTACCACACTGCCATCAAGCTGAGACCTATCTAGAAGATCTTGGGGAACAGAGTTCTCAAGGGAGGGGAAAGTATACACAAAGACAGTCATATTGGGACCTGAAGAGGTGGTTCGGCAGTGAACTGGCTGCTCTTCCAGAGGACCTAGGATGTATTCCCAGTACCCACATGGTAGCTCAACTACATACATTCATATATATATATATATGTATATATATATATATATACATATATATGTGTGTGTATATATATATATGTGTGTGTGTATATACACACACACATATATATATATATATATATATATATATATATATATATATATATACTCTCCAGGCATAGTAGTACACCACTCCTTTAATTTCATCACTCAGGAGGCAGAGGCAGGTGGACCTCTGTGAGTTTGAGGCTAGCCTGGTCTACATAGCAAGTTCCAGTCCAGACAGAGCTACCGAGTGAGACCCTGTCTCAAAACCACAAACAAATAAATAAAACTTAAAAGACAGCTAAACTAGACCCTGCAAATAAACAGGTGGCCTGAGGATGCCAGTGCCTGTGGGTACAGGACCAGGCCAGGTTTAAATTTAGGTTTATCCTAAGTGCCCCACTGTCCCACAGAGGGTGAAAACCCTTTCATCTACAAGCCCCAGCTATCCCTAAGTCCCTGCCTAGCCATCTTTCCAGCTTAGGCTCTTCTGAGTCTGAAGAATCTAAGGGCCTACTTGGGGTGTTATGTGACCTTCTAGTCATTTAACCCCAACACACTGGAGCTACACTCTACCCCCCCTGAACAGACCTACTCTGGGATGGGTGCCTGGCAGCTGTTTTGTGTGAAAAGGACCAGTGGGTAGCTGACCTTCCTAAGGCCCACCATTGGTGATATGGGGAAGACCGTGTCTGTCAGCACAGGGCTAGCACCAGACTCCAGAGATGAAGCCAAGCTCTGCAAGGCACAGGGCCACCCTTCTTCCAAAAAAAACAAAAAACAAAAAACAAAAACAAAAACAAAAAAAAAAACGTGACTCCAGGCCTGGTTCAGAGGAGCAATTCTCCCTGGTGGCAGGAGGCGGCTGTGTGGAAACAAAGCCCCATCTGTCACCTGCTTGTCATCCACTTGTTTGGTCTGGTTACAGGGTCATCCTATTGTTCTCTAGGATCAGAGAAAGTAGGAAAGCAATGCAAAAATCATGGGAAGTTCATAGGAAAGACAGGAGGGGTTTCCAAGGTAAGAAGAGGAGGCCGCACAGAGGAGGTACAGGAAAGACCCCTCCCTCTGAGCTGGAGGCCCAAAGCCTAGGCTGGGGGTTGGGGGAGTAAGGCCTGGCCACCAAATGTTATTCAGCAGACCTCCAGCTTGTAGTAACAAAGCCAGGCAGGAGGAGGAGGAGGGGGAGGAAGGGAGGGAGGGAGGGGAGAGAAGGAGGAAGGGAGAGGGAGAAGGAGGGGAGAGGCAGATGAAAGAGGAAGAGGAGGAGAGAAGAGGAAGGAGGGAAGAAAAGAGGGGGAAACTGATGGGGGGAGGGAGAAGGAGGAAGTAGGGAGACATGACTGCACCCCAGTGTCTCGGGGCGCCCAGGGCCTGTCCTAGAAGCAGGGCCCAGGGTGTGTGCACCTGGGGATTGTGTACACACCAAGCTTCAGGGACGGGACGCCTCGCCTAGCTCCAGACCTGGCCAGCCACCTGTCTCCTTTAGTCCCTAGGTGGACAAGCTCTAGGCTCTAAAGGGGCAGCTCTGCTCCTCCCCCTCCCCCTCCTCACCCCTCCCCCTTGGCTGTAGAGCCAGGGGAGGGTGAGTCAGCAGGCACTGGCTCCTGGCACTGACTCACTCGGCCACAGAGCTGTCATTCACCTCTAGCTGCTTGTCACTTTCCCAGCATCAGGGTCATGGGCCTCTTGTCGTGGGGGTGGGGCACCAGGGTCCTGGGGCAGGCAACTGTGGAGCCTGAGATTATTCCTGGAGGCCTCTACCGAGTCCACAAACTTCCCCTTTTCAGGCTACAGAAACCCAGGGCTCCACCTGTGTATTTCCTGCATGAAAGGGAAGCCGAGTCCTTTTGTCTTCCTCTCTCTGCAGAGATGCAAGAGAAGTCCCAAGTGTTAGCCAGGCCGCCTTGTGACCCCTCTCCACACTGCCAGGCCCCTAATGTTATTACTGGAGCTCTCTGAAGCCCTGGCTTCGAGGAGAGCAGGCAGTAGACTCTGTTCTGTGACCTCAGGCAAGTCACTGTCCCTCGGCCTCAGCCTTACCCTCTGTGCAGTGGGCACAATGTCTGGGTGCTATTTTAAACACCCCCTTCCCCGCAGCGTTCCTCTTTTAATGCTTCTTTCTCCCCGACAGGAAGGCCGTCCTTCCTTACTCACACCAAGGCCTAATCAGACTGTGGACCCTAACTAAAAGCATAGCACCCTCTACCCAGAGCCATCCTCTGTTCTGAACAAAGGAGACACCATACCTACTTCCTCACCCTGCCCCCCTAGAAGCTGAAGACCTCCAAAGGATGCTTTCTCACACTCCACACCTTGGAGTGCTCCAGAGTGCCCTAGATGAGGGACCCTAGACCATCCAAGAATAATGAACAGAGCCCTCACCACGCAGTGACAGCCATTGATGCCTCTCTCACCAAGCACCAGTCTGTGCTCAGCTGTCTGTCACTCACCCCTCCCACCGAGAGTCCTAGCTGCTTCCTGACGTCAATCACAGTAAACACATCAAAGAGTATTGAGGGGCCTGCTGATGCTCAGTGCAGGCCTGCCCTGCAGAGCCACAAGGCAAAGCACAGTGACAGACATTTAGAATATAGATGCTCGAAAGAGAGGAAGGATGATGACCTGGACCCTGTTCCCGGCTGCAGAGGAACTTCCCCAAGAAGATGGACAGTCTTTTTGTTGTTGTTGTTGTTTTGGAGAGCCCCAAATCTTCAATTTCTATCACATAACACATTCCCTGATCAGCTAGCTCTCTGGGTGACTCTGTGGTGACTCCTCTGTGGTCTTTCCCCAATGGTTTCTTAAGTACCAGGGAATTCCCTTGGAAGCTTTGTGGTAGGGCCACAGAAGCGCATCAAGATACAATCCCGCTCTGTAGTCGAGAAAACCAAGTGCCATGGCCCAATCGCACTCTATCATGAGTAGCCCAACACGAATGGCCACAGGAGATGTGCTCCAGAGAGGGAACTGGAGAGAAGTGGGGGGAGTGGAGACACTCCTAACACCCCCACCATGTGGATATAGTAGGCGCCACAGGCAGAGAATAAACTCTTATTGCAAACCTGGGTGCACAGGAGTCATATCTAACTCTGTCAGGCTGCAGGACATTGGTGCAGCGGGTGGCAGTGGCAGTGGCTTCCAGGGCTACAAGATGGTGCCTAACACCAGCTACTGCTTGGCTAGAAGAAAAACTCAGCGTTAAAATCCATGTGGGGGAGTATCTGGAGGTTGACACAATCAACCGTGTCTTCTTCCATGCATAGGGCACCTCCCAGGGCAACCCCTGCATCTGCCTCTCCGATGTCATCCCAGGTGAGCTCTCGTGATGGCCACAGAGGGCACAGCACTGCCTTCTCATGACATGCCACTTAGGTGAGCATCACAAGATGCAGACACACTAACTGCTGGAAACTCCTTGGAGGCGTGGCCCCCACCCACTCACTTCTAGCAGACTCTGCCTGGCAGCCAGTTCAACCCCAGCTCGAGAACTAGTAATGAGTCCCAGCTTCCTGCAGAGCTCTCTCTGAACTTCATCCAGAACCTAAGCATCACCAGCCCTTTCTGTCTGGTCCTGGGTGGGTGGGGACCCCTTTTTGTGACCCAGGACTGCCACTTCTCCTGGCATTCCACTTTCCAGCCTGTGTGCTTGGAGCACCCATGTTGAAGGGTATTCCACCTGGACTGGGAGCCTTCTTATGCATCACAGATCCTGCTTCATCCAACCTATCATTCACCAGGGGCTGCTCTCTGGTTCAGAACTAGGAAACTCTGGGCAAAGTTTCAAGATCTGTTTGAGAAACCTCAGTGTCTTTTTTTTTTTTTTTTTTTTTTTTTTTTTTGATACATGGTCTCACTGTGTAGGAGTACGTGGCAGGACCAGAATTCATCATATAAACCAGGCTGGCCTTGAACTCAGAGAGCTCCATCTGCTTCTACCACTTCCAGCCATCCAGCTCTTGCCCTAATAGTCTTGGAACCCTGAGACAGAATCTAAAGTGTGAGTACCTTAGGCTCATCTGGACCTATTGACTCAAATCTTTAAGGTGGAGACCAGAAATCTCACCCATTACATCTGCTTCCCAGGAGTCTTAAACTCAAGAGAATCTGGGAAGGGCTGGCTGTGACCTGGGAGGCACTGGATAAAATGTCAAACAAAACTGACCAATGGAAGAGCCGTTGGTTGGCTGACGCAGTGCACATGTGCCAGGCTGCATACACTGGGGGCCTAGCAAAGCCAGAGGCCTTTCTGTGGCTGCTCCTCACCACACCCACTCCTCCTTTTATTTCACAAAGAGAGAAAACCAGGCCTAGGGAAGACACATGCCCTGGTCCCAGGTAACCCAGCAAGTTTCCAAATCTACACAAGGCCAACACACTTCATCTGCCTTCTTAACTGGGAGGAGTTTAAGAGACAAAGGCGAGGGCTGGTGGGGTGACTTCTGAGGCCTACCTGTTTGATCCAAACAGAAAGTGTCACAGGCCACACCCAACTGCAGTGGGCAGCCATGGATACAGATGCCTCAGCTGGCATCCTGGTAAGGGCACAAACTAGCCAGGCTAGCCTCTCACAGCACCATGCCACAGGGATAGTCTGGGATTTGTGAGAAAGGTGTGAAAACAGAATATTCCCAACCAGAGAAATACCTGCCATGGAATGCCAACAGTATGGCAGACCTTGAAGGCCTCAGTCCCATGCTGAGGCCAGACTGCCTGTTGCTGGAGCAAGGTTTGAGCCACCTGACTGGGGAACCCCAAAACCTGGAGCATGAACCTTCACTGTTCCTCCCACACACAGGCACAACACATGGAGAAAGAGAAAGAGAGAGAGAGAGAAAGAGAGAAAGAGAGAGAGAACTCACAATGCAGTCCCTAGAGAATGGCCCTGTTTAGTAGCACTGTTGGGATTAGGTGAGCCCTGGCACTGCAGGGTCTTCAGAGCCCCAGCTGACAAGACAATGACAAAAGTGACTGACATTCTCCTTCAACTTCTGGCAGCCAGGACTTGGGCACAGCCCTGCTGAGTGTTCAGTTGAATCCCTAGAACCACTGGGGCTCACCCCACACCTCACCTTCTCCACTTGCCCCTCCCTCTTCTACAGCAGTCATTCTCAATCCACCCAGGGGAGCTGCCCATTGTGGAGGGCTGAGGACAGGAGCAATCACTGCTTCTGGCTGTTGTCTTACCGAGGACTTTGGCCCCATGGCTGTGTAGGCTAATGGCTGGTGTCCATCTGGGACAAAGCCTTCACAGCTGGTACTATTTGGGAGGCAGAATCACTGCCTTCTAGCATTTCAGTCCTTTCTTTTCCCTGTCGTGATGGGGATGGCAGCCCAGGGGTTCAAATGCTAGGTACTATGCCACTGAGATGCACCCCAGCCCATTCCTGATGTTTTGCTATTAAAAATGTTTTCTCTTTTTACATCATGGTGAAAATAACTTGCTATCTTTTGTTTTTGGTTTTGTTTTGGTTTTGGTTTGGTTTTTCGAGACAGGGTTTCTCTGTGTAGCCCTGGCTGTGCTGGAACTCACTCTGTAGACCAGGCTGGCCTCGAACTCAGAAATCCGCCTGCCTCTGCCTCCCAAGTGCTGGGATTAAAGGCGTGCACCACAACCGCTCGGCCTAACTTACCATCTTTCAAAAAAAAAAAAAAATTCTCCATGGGCTGAAGAGATGGCTGATAGTTTAGAGCACTTTCTGTTCTTGCAGAGGATTAGAGTTTGGTGGCTCCCAACTGCTTGTAACTCAGGGTTCAGAGGATCCAGCGCCCTCTTCTGGCCTCTGTGGGCACTGCATCCAGGTGGTGCACATGCATATATAATATATATTAAATAGGCATGTATTCAATAAACCGTAAAAAATAATCTCCACCAGGGGCTTATCCAGTGGCAGAGCTTTGCCTGGTATGTGCATAGCCCCTGGTTCCATCTCTGACTTCAGCACAACAGTGAGAGAGGGGCGGGGGAGAGGCTGGCAGAGAAACAGAGACAGACACAGAGACACACAGAGAGACAGAGACAGAGAGGGGGAGAGGGAGACAGGGTGGGGGGGGGAGAGAGTTAAGAGAGAGGGAGGGAGAGAGAGAACAAGAAAAAGAAGATGTCTCTTGGTGGAGCTAAAGCCAGAAAGGGAGACCTCCTCCCACATCTAATCACCATGGAGGCCCTAGCAATTCACAGTGGAATATACTCCCAGGCACCCCAATATATTTTTGGCTTTCCTCCATCTTCAGTGCTACCTCCTCAGGGAAGCCCTCCCTACCCAGTCTACACCCATCTCCCAGCAGTGAGTCTCTGGTTCCCCCGCTGTAATACTGAACCTTCTCCAGTAGCCTCAGATTGCTTTCTGTTCCAGGCGGGGGCTGGGTCTGCCCCAGGTGCACTGAGAAAGACCTGGGTTTGCCGTCGTCATAGCAACCCTTTGTTCCTCTAATTCCAACTGTTTTCCTGTGGTTCAAATAATAACTGCAGCTGACATGTGGCCACACAGCTCTGGGTGCTTTATATAATTCCACCTAATAGCAGTTGTTTTTAATCAGGCTAAATATTTCCCTTCTTCCCTTAAATCCTTCTCCAGTGATTGCTGCCGCTCACTTATCTCCTAATTAGTCCAAAGGTAATGAGACGTCAGAGCATCTTAGCCTGCAGGAACAAAAGCACTCTGGAAATGTCACATGCACACCAAGAGACACCCAACTGCTTAGCCAATACATGCCAGGATGCCTGGCTCTAGGTACCCAACCCTCACCAGCCAGTGAGATGAGAGCCGTTGCCCCACTTTGTAGATGCCCAACCAAGGCTCAAGAGGTTAAGCCGCTTGACCAAGGTTTACACAAGCAACAAGCATCACACTATGAAGCCTTGGATCCCTAACTGCTGAGCTCAGGATTGTTTCCAGGTTGTCGCCTTTAACACCACAAAGTCCTAACCCCTTCAACTTGGCACAGGAGAGTACTGACAGTGGCAAAAGGTAGAGGGAACACTTTGCAAAATAAACCCTCCCCCTGCCAAATGAAGAGCCCAGATCTCCAGAGCTAACCCAAACCATAATTGCCTTCACAGGCCGGATGCAGCCATGTGGCGGGGTGGCTATGTGGCAGATGGCAGTGACAGCAGCAACAGGCATGCCACACCGGCCTTGCTAAGTGTTTTTCAGGTGAGTGTCAGGGATACCAGCTGTAATTGCTAAATACCAATCCCTCCAGTGAAGAGAGAGAGGGCTTTTTTTTTTCGACCATTAAGTTCAACCAGGAGGCCAAAGTCTGGGGGAATGGATACTCTCCAGTGACTATCATTGGTGGAGACAGCCAATTCCAGGGTCTGTCTCATTGCAAGCCATTTCCACAAGCTGACAGCCCCTCCCCACCCCCTGCCAGCCCCAGCAGTGCTCCTGTCCCCTCACCTTTCCTGAGCTGTCACTCTCAAGAGCTCATCACTCAGACTCCAGTGTCCCACCCTCTGCAACCCAAGCCTTAATCAGCTTAGTTATCATGTATACAGCCTGGGCCACCCAAAAAAAGGTCTCCTTTTCCTCCGTGGGGCAAGGATACCTGTGATTCAGGCCACCGCTATAAATAGCCCCTAACTCCATCCTTTTTAATTGACTCATCTATTTATTTGGTCAAGGAGTTCCTCCTGACCTCCCCCCACCCCCACCCCGTGGCCGAGTTCTACATTAATACTGGTGTCATGTGACTGATGACTGGAAAGGAGGGTCCCTCCCCTGGCTTCTGCAGCTTTATTCTCTGAAGTCCATAGCGGAAGGCACCTCCTTTTGAGCGTCTGGTCCCTAAATCTACTTGCCTCCTCCGCTGCTTCACCTAGATTTTAATTGGAATTTAATGGGTCACTGCTGACCTCAGGACCCTGGCTTCTCCCAGAGGGCCTCAGTAGCACCATCTACTAAATGGATCATCTCAAATTACACAAGGTAAGGCTGGAGGAAGGGCTGCAGCACAGGATCAGATTTGTTCCAGGAGACATCACACACCCTCTGCCCCGGAAGATCAACCAGCTTTTATTTCATGAGCTTTTCAAACAAGCACTGACCCTGACTGGGTCCTTCTCAACTCTGCCAAAGGAAGAAACAAAGCCAGGGCTGATGGTGTGCCCCTCGGGGATAACACCAGATCTTCTGGCTCTCCCTCACGGGTAAAACAAGGAGCTCTGGCAGATTCGTTCTCTATGGCCGACCCCCAAGCCCTGTGGAATGCCTGACTAGGTAAGACTCATCAGAACTGCATTTCTCTCAGGACCGCCAGCCACTGGTTTAGGGTGAGAGCCCAGCTTTGCCCTTTCCCTCACAGATGCCCATTGCCTAAACAGTTACCTTATAGCCCCTACTTGGAGCTACAGAATATGGCCACTGGTCCCTAGGGGTCTGGTTCCCCTAAGTGGAACAAGATCAACATCCCAGACACAACATACAGCTCTGAGGTCACCAGGTGAGAGTCTCTTCTCAACTCCCCTTCCCCCTCCCCTGCCGAGAAGATCCGCCAGGCCAAGCTTGGCTTCCTGAAAGTTGCTCATCACTTTCACTCTCGGCCACGCCAAAGCGTTTAGACACACTGCTTCCTCTATGGGTAATGCTCTTCCGGGCTTCTGCCCACCTGTTGCTTAAGACCTCCAGAAATAGTCTGAGTGTCCAGAGCATCCCTAACGGGGACGAGGCTCAGTGCTAGAGTGTTTGCCTGGCTGTGGCAAGCCTTGGTTTCCATGCCTAGCACGTGTGCACAGGCACACATAACAAGATGGCTTCAGACTCCCCTGGCCCTGGGAATCTCCAGGCAGAAGGGTCTATCACTCACCTCTGAATCCCCGAGACACAGGAGGGAATGAAACACTGAGAAGATGACTATATTTGTGTCTTGAGACAGTCTTGTGTAGCTGAGGCTGGCCTCAATTTCACTGTGAAGCTGAGGGTAGCCATGAGCTCTGCTCCTCCCAGGAGCTAGGAGTGCAAACAAACACGCCCACAGCAGCAGAAGTCCAGAGCTTTGGATGACTGATGATCAGACTTTCGATTCTTGCTTTTCATATGCTTCAGAGACTTTCCCCCAAACTTCCCCTGCCACCAAGCATTCTTGCTAGCCCTGGTCTTTCCCTGGGATGGCAAAGCTAGAAACGTAAAAGGGTAAACTTTCTCAAAGACTGGAAAGGACAAAGGCTAAGGGAAGGTCAAGATCCTGCCCTAAGCAGATCAGGTCAGAAGCTGAGGTGACATTTCTCCTTGGCCATAGGACTCAGGCATCAGTCAGCCTGGAAAAGGCCACTCTCTAAGAGCTGGGTGTAGTGGCTCATACCTATAATCCCAGCAGTCAGGAAGATGAGGCGGAAGGATCACTGGAAGTTCCCAAGCCAACCAAAGCTACACAGTAGGACCCTGTTTCAGAAGCCAAGAAAAAAGGCCACTGTGGTTCTGTCTCTTTTAGGATGACAGATGTCCCTGAATGTCTGGTTTATTACATGTGGCAACCGCCCCCACCCCAGCTCTGTCCTGTGACCATGATTAGACAGATGCATTAGTCAGAGGCACATGCTTTTAAAACTACCAAATTCAGGGGCTGAATTACGACCATTTGCCATTCTTGCAAAGGACTCACAGAGTGGCTTACAGAGTGATACATGTGAGTTCTCACGGAGTCAGTGCCCTGTGTTTTACCTGGCAACCCTATCCAGTGTCCCAAAGGATCCCTATGTTATTCATACCCCAGCACAAAACACAAATCACAGTATAATATGAGAGTTTGAATTCTCAGGCTGCTTGGTGTGAAAAACAAGGTGTCACACTCTCCTTCCCCAGGTCCCTCCTTTTCTTCCCACCCCCAAGAAGCCTCTTTCCTGCTGGCTATAGAGACCTTTAGAAGTCCTCTGGGCTTTCTCTCTTCAGGTGTCCATTACACAAATGATATGCATTCCACCTTCTGCTAGCCTGCTCCCCTGACAGACATTACTAATCAATTGTGGCATTCTTCCCACAAGACAAGAGAAAGCTCTGTAAGAGGAATGATCAAGGGCCCCAGATAAAAATTCATGTTAGAAAACAGCAAGAACAAGAAAAGTCCAGGGATGAAAGACAGGGATGCAGGGATGGTTGAGAGTTGAGGGATAACCCTGGAGGCAAAGATTCAGCCTGGGAAATGATGGACAGAGGAATGCCAGCCAAAACAAGAGTGGGATTGAGAGCTGTGACCCCATAGCGGTGTCCTACTAAGCCAAGCTGGGGCTGAGCAGGGACCGGGACCCGGGGAGGATCAGTATTTCCTTGTGATCCACAGATCTCACAGGGCAAGTGGTTTACAGACAAGAGCACTTGGCACAAAGAGGGGAGGAGTTCCTTGTACCAGCACATGCAGCCCCTAATTGACAGTGGGGCTTCATATCTGGTCATTGTCACCACAAAAGCCTATCTGGAAACACGTGACCCACCTCCTCTGATTTCATGGGGAAAAGAAGCCCAGAGAGGTAGAGCAGCTGCCTAAGGCCCCTCTGCAAGTTGGTGGAAAACTAGAAGCTCTCTTCCAGGGGAGTCTGAAGCCAGCTCCCTCTGCAGAGCAGGCTGATAATAGGTGAACAAGTAGAAATACCTTCCACAGACTTCTCTCAAGAGTGGAGAGCACCTCCGATCTCCAAGAGATTGTTTGTTCCTGAAGAGACCTTTTGCTGGACAGAATTCCTGTTTGACCCCTGCTGGGACCAAACACCAGGATAAAAAGCTTACCCTGGGGCACTGTCATAGAGGCCCAAGCTTTCTAGCCACAAATATGGCCAGGATAGATGACTTGCTGGCCCTGGCATTTGTGAGGAAGCCCATGTCCCAGCATGGAAAACAAGAGGCAGAGACTGTCACTGCCTTCTGGGGCCTCAGTTTTCCCACCTGTGACATAGGGCAGTAAGAGCTCTCTTAGTTGACTATGGAAGCACCAAATGCAGAAAGCATTGTGAAATCTAGAGCTCTGCCTGTGTGTCCTGGCTTCCCCAAAACAGCAAAGCCCAATCATACCAGCAGCAGGAAGGTGTAGCAATGACAGCTACTGTTTCTTGAGCAATTGCTATATGCCTGTCACTATACCAAAAACTTTTGGTTTTTCTTTCCTGACCGCCCCCCCCCCCAAAGGCTGCAATGCATGACTTCATGCCCAATTTGACAAAGGCCATATGTGGCAAGAATAGATTTGGGGTCACTAGAGGGTAGAGCTTGGTTTTAACTTCCCAGCATTGATGGATTTTTGGTTTTGTTTTTCTGGGGTTTTCTAGCCTTCTCCCAATGAGGGGGGCTGAGTAGGGACAGGTGTAGGATGAGATGTTTTAATCTTTTTTTTTTTTCTCTGAGGCCCCAAAGGCCTCAGAGTGACCCTAGAGCAGGGCTGCCACTTCCTCCTAGTACCCCAAAGCTGTCACTGATATCAAAGAGTATGGTCTCTGGAGAACTATAGATTCGACATTGGGAGTCGGCACATCTTTGAAATGGGTATCCCAGAACAGAAGTGCATCTTAAAAGTAGCAGAATCTGAGGCGAGCACACACCCTGGGTCCCATCCCCACGCGGGGAAGGGGAGAACTTGTACATTGCATCAAGGTATAAGATATGGCCGTATGCAGGTGTGGTCAAGACAGAAAAGCTCAGAGTTAGCTCGTGGGGGGAGGGGGACACTGTCACCCCCCACTGGGCTCTAAAAGGCAGAGTGTCTACAGTGGGGCTCAGGGGCATCTCAAGAGGGCTACGCTTGCCTAGCCTGCGGACGCCTCAAGTTCCATCCCCAGCACCCAGCCCCCTCCCAAGAGTGACAATCAATTACACATTATAGATAGTTTAATACAACAACAACAAAAAAATAGAAGCAGGGCATTGTTCACTGTAGAGTGTTTTATTGGTGAGCGTATCTAAAAACAAGTTCTCACTTGGGGATTAAATAAATGCTTTCCTCAAGTGCCCTGGAACTCTATGTAACCCAGACTGGCTTCCAAGTTTTAGCTATCCTCCTGCCTCAGGCTCCAGAGTCTGGGATCACAGTTACGTGTCACCACTCTTAGATCACTTTTTTTGTTTGTTTGTTGTTTTTTTGTTTGTTTGTTTGTTTGTTTAAATTCAAAGAGGACAGTTTTGTTAGTGATTAAAGACAATTCCTGAGGCAGCGGAGCAATAAATCCAAGTGACTGACTGTTCCCAGGATGGGAAGAGAGACT